>NW_007578613.1:240999-263044 GCF_000690725.1 Stegastes partitus
GGTGACCTTCTTGCTGTGAGGCAATGGTGCTAACCACTGACCCACCTTGCCACTGATAGCTTCTTGTTACCATTAGTTGGAGGTAAGAATCAAAGAGCAGGTGCCAGATGATGTTGCTGTTGTTTGGCACATCCAAAGACAGAGAGAGCATCCAACAGTCAAATGTCGTCATAAGTATCATATGCATTTTTTATCTTGTTTTCTACAGATTGTTTTTCCTCTCAGACCCTGCAGGGCTGCCTTATGCACTCTTGGCTACGTGGCAATCACTTGCAGCATCACGGACTAATCAGCAAGGCAGTAATGATGTGGACGGAGGCGCTGACGTGCAGAGGACAGGTAATGTCAACATCACTTTGACGGATGAGCGGGCGATCAGGCATACGGAGGCATCTTCATCTTTGTCCTCCTCTTTACCTTTTTCTTTTTTGCATTTAAGTGGAAAGAAGCAAGAAGGACTAACTGCGCATGGCACAATTAGGGCCCACATACTGTATTCTAAAAAGACACGAGAATGGTGGCGCCCCCATCAAAATTGCATGTGGCACTAAAACATTAATGCTCGATGTAACATTTATCAAGACAACGAAGAAAAAGAAGAAAAACAGGGTTGGAAAAAATAGGAATCAAAGAATAAGAAAGGGAGAGGGAGGGGGAATGCAGTACAGAGGAATGAGGGAAAAGTAAAGAGAGGAACTTTAGTCATGAAGTTGCAATAGTGAAATAAAGAAAGCGAGCAAGCAAGAAAGAAAGAGTGATGCATTCTACTAGATGTTGTGTGTACAGCCATACAACCTGCAGTGACAGCTGATGTCTGGAAAGACAGAACATGGCCTTGTAACAGGATGTAGCATGTTCTCTATTTACAATGACATTTCTGCCTTATTATGTTGTGCTGATAGTCAAGGAGTATCAGCCTGAGCACTTTGTACACACTATGATGTTTTGTAGTTTTTTGTTTGCTTCTGATAATATCCATTACCTTACTTATTTTATTTTTTCATATTAACTGCATATTAATTGCTCATTTCACAAATACGTGGCAAATGCAGCTATGAGTGTTTTCAAATGAAGACATCTATACACACCTAATTAGCAAATTACAAAGATTGGCAAGGAGGTAGATGGAGGGAAGTCAATTAAAAAGGCTGGTGAGAGGCTGACGCGGGCCAAGTAGAGGAAGAGGTGGCAGCTTTGAGCATGCAGAGCTCAAAAGTAGATGCAAATAATGAAACATTTCTCCGTTACTCTTTCAAAAAAAACAAAAAAAAACATGTAATTTTGAAACAACTAAGCTGAGTAATGTACAACTGCAACGGCTTAATTTTCTGAAAAACACTATACAGTCATCAAATGTATTCATACCCTTCCATTAAAGAAAAGGCAAAATTCACAGTAGTCACTCAAATAACTAGGAACTGAAAAAAAGTAACAATAAATAAATATTTGCAAAATTATAATTTAGTGAAATAAGACATTGCTTTTGAATTGTGGTTGAAAAGAATAATTTAAAAAAGAAAAAAATAAGAAAAAGAAACAAAAATGTCCCAGATAAATTAGAGCACTTTGCTGATGAGCAGTGGGTCAAAATCCAAACACCTGTCAACAGGTGCAGAAGTCTGATTGAGAGTTACAGAAAACACTTGATTGCAGTGATTGTCTCAAAGGGTTGTTCAGCAAAATATTAGTTTGTGGGCCCCATCATGTTTGTTTGTTTTTTTGTTTTGTTTAGTTTTTTCATATTTCTGTTGAGTCTGTCTCTAAGTGTGGCCCTGCGATGGACTGGCGACCTGTCCAGGGTGTCCCCTGCCTTCGCCCTAAGTCGGCTGGGATAGGCTCCAGCCCCCCCGCGACCCTAGTGAGNCTGGTGAGAGGCTGACGCGGGCCAAGTAGAGGAAGAGGTGGCAGCTTTGAGCATGCAGAGCTCAAAAGTAGATGCAAATAATGAAACATTTCTCCATTACTCTTTCAAAAAAAAAAAAAGCATGTGATTTTGAAACAACTAAGCTGAGTAATGTACAGCTGCAACGGCTTAATTTTCTGAAAAACACTATACAGTCATCAAATGTATTCATATCCTTCCATTAAAGAAAAGGCAAAATTCACAGTAGTCATTCAAATAACTAGAAACTGAAAAAAGTAATAATAAATAAATATTTGCCAAATTATAATTTAGTGACATAAGACATTGCTTTTGAATTGTGGTTGAAAAGAATAATTTAAAAAAGAAAAAAAAAAGAAAAAGAAACAAAAATGTCCCAGATAAATTAGAGCTGATGAGCAATGGGTCAAAATCCAAACACCTGTCAACAGGTGCAGAAGTCTGCTTGAGAGTTACAGAAAACACCTGATTGCAGTGATTGACTCAAAGGGTTGTTCAACAAAGTATTAGTTTATGGGTCCCATCATGTTTGTTTGTTTTTTGTTTAGTTTAGCTTTTTCATATTTCTGTTGAACCACAATTCAAAAGCAATGACATGATTTTCATTCAATTTTTACTTATTATTACTTTTGCCAATTTCAACTTATTTCAGTGACAGCTGTCTTTTTCCTTCTTTAATGGGAGGATATGAATACATTTGAGGACGACTGTATATTCTTTTTTGTGTTCCAATGTGGCCGCTAAAAATCTGCTGTATTGTTTATAAGTTTAGGGCTGGTTTCTGGAGTACACTTCGCTTGGTATTGTGCGGTTGCTATGACGCTTGATTGAGTATTCAATATAGTTGCTATGGTGATTCTATTTATACATTTTAATATGTTGTTCATTTACATGACATATTATTTTCTCGGTAGCTTCTGTATTTTTTTTACTCACATTGAATTGCAAGATAAAAGGTCACTCAAATCACCTCAATGCAGCATTAAAACTCACACCACTGAATGAAGTGACTAGTCTTTGGAGTAGGGACAGTGAATGGGCTGGAGTGTTTCAGCATTGACAGACCATGGGTTTGAATATCTTCATAGAATGGACAGAGAATGGATGTTAAAGCAGTTATTTTTTTTGCCTGCTTCACACTGCAGTCATCACATGAATGAAAAAAAGCATGCATTCTTAGTTATTTGTAAGTGACAGATTAATTATTGCTGCAAAAATACATGCGATAATGTTCTGCTTTCTCAATTCCTTACTTCTCCGCAGAAAATTCCATCAGTAAAACGGTCATATTTTACTTGTTCTTGCTGCACAACCAACTGCCAATTCTCAAACTTGACGTATTTCCAAGATCCCAAGAGCGCTAAAGCACCAAAGAAGAAACTCCTGCCTTTAACCGCAATATTTTAAAGGATAACTTGTTGTCTATATAGCGAATACAGCTGCTGCTACTGTTCTATGTATTTCTGCCAAATCCTGCATGACAAACACATTCTTTCTTATGCTGAAGAACAGCCCACAATTAACATAAAAAGTATTTAACGCATTTTTGCACTTTATAATACGAGGGCACCTTCTTTACACCTCCTTTCTTTTCATGAAAAACACCGTAACAACACAAAACAGACACATGCAAGGTGCACACTTACACACATTCCTTAACCCATCTCTGAGCCACTGAAGTGGAAATGTTTGGATCCATATTATTGACGAATGCATACCAGATCTATTCATAAAACCAACAGCTCTCTGGGAGCTGCAGAGACGATCGCAGACCGCTGTAGGCGTACCCTGAGTAGCAAATCAATCACACCTAAATGATATAAATATGAATTAACCCTGGAGGGCTCATATAGATGACAGTCCGTGCGAGGCATTTCAAATGGAGCATCATGTGCGTTTCACCCACAGCGACACCCATGTCTGGACGAACTCGCTTCCAGACGAGCATGTGGGGATTGAGCAGCGGCAGTCATCATTATCTCTGTCATCATTTGCTCAGGAGTGTTTGCGCTAGCAGTCATACATCAGAAACATAATATCTTCTCCCCTCAACCTTAAAGGCACTGAGGCATGTGTCAGCACTAAAAGGTCTCTCTCACGTAGGTGCTCCCTCAGAGACAGAAACACCAGGAGATAGAGCCATAACTCTTCTTTATGTGCTTTTCCTCCAGCTCACCCACTGCAAGTATTGATGTGATTCACATGCGCATACTGTACACACACGTATACATCACTTACAGTAACACAGACTCACAGTTAGTCTCTGAACATTAAGAAAATGGAATCAGAAAAAGAAATTGTGCTTGAATTCATTGTGTGTGGAAATGTATTTAGATTTTAAATGCTGTAAAAACTGCCAGGAGGTATTCACCGCCATGAGCAATCGACCGATCACACAACAATACTGGATGATTCTGCAAAAGGTTGGGTTGTGTTTACCGATAATGAGTCTAAATTTTACTTTGACACTTTATGCACAAGGCAGCTTGAGCATGGAAAAGATAGGTAGCAATATGTTTCATGTGATTAAGGTCTAGTTTGGTAATAAAACACCCCGATGCCCTTACTTTCTGCCTCGCTACATAAAGAATGCACTATGTCTTGTAGTCAGGACGCACTAGAGGTTAAGAGGTCAACCATAAATCTTACTGTTCACTGGCTGGAGACATTTGTTGCATTTCATTCATTTCCCTGTGTGAAAGGGGAAAAAAACAAGCAAAAAAGAAAAAGAAAAAATACATATATATTCATTTAATTGGCACCAGACATAAATTGTGAGGTGCCCCAATCATCTCATATGAAAGTCATTTCTAGACATATTCATGTCTGTGCACAACTTTCATCTTCCATAAATTTTGTATTATCACTATGAAATTGAAATAAAAGGGGTTTTCATGAAAGCACATACCAGCATGTAAGTCTAGACAAAAGCATTTGAAATGCACTAATATAAGCAAAAGTTTTAAAAAAAAAAATAATAAAAAGTAGGTAATTCAGCAATAACATGGTACAAAAATCTCCTAAAGGTTACCAGTTCTGACTCATTCTCTCTCTTTTGACTTTTTATGTATCAGTTTGTTGTTTTAGTAAACTGACAGGGGTCATGTAAATTACATTTGATTATTAATAGTCGTATAACTTTGCTAAACCTTGACACATTCTAAAAGATGGCAGCTTGACTTGACGCAAGAATTAGTACCATTTCCTTTAACTAGTTCTTTGAACCTGGGCTCATGCGGCTGCCACACAAAAGCAAACAACTGCAGTGTAGCCATGTGTTCAATGCTGGACTTTCAAAACACCACCTTTCTGCATTACAGCATCAAACCAGATGCACAAGAATGCACAGTCTTCCCAAGGTGGTGCCCAAAGCAAAGATTAGCACAAAAACACATTTTACAGACTACATTGGACTATAAACAATCAAAGCATTATTTTCTAACCTCACGTTTTCTAATATTCTCTGCCATGCTGGCATTTTTAATTAAGTCCCAGAAGCTGCAATAACTTCCACTTCCCACCTCGGCCTGAATCCCAGTAGAAGCTCAACGTCTTTGGGGTCAGAGTTCAGTTTGGTTGAACTGTTGACACACAGCTTGGCAGAAAATCTGTGTAGTGTGCACTGCTATGGCACATGCAGCTGTAGGGGAAAGCCCAGCAGCTCTTACCCTTTGTAGGAAAAAAACAGCCTCAAGCTCCAACTTAGAAGGTTCTTACAATGACCATGGTATAACTTCTGCAAACCGAAAATAAAAGCAACGTTTTCTTTTTTAATTTCTAAATAGAAAGGGCTGATACACACACACACACACACACACACACACACACACACCTACACACACATACACACACACACGTCACTTTGTGCACCAGCATATGCCACAACCAATAACAAAAGTGTACCTGCACAAACAACCTCCTTCACAAACACTGCCACAAACACACACATGTAGTTACACGAGCACACAAGGACATAAATAACGTTGCTTCATCCTGTACTCTACTGAATAGAGCTGTCAGAGGAACCTGCACTGTATCAGCTGCAGCACCGTTGTTCAATGAAACGGCTTACCACCAGAGAGAGAGAGAGGCAGTGCAGACAAAGTGTTGCGTTAGCTTCTCTTTGTAGCCTCCGGCCATAAGGCTTCTTATGGACAAACCAGGGCTTTTGATTTGTTATGCTGCCTCGCTCTCTCACTCTTGTGCGTGCTAATGCACACACACAGAAACGCACACATGCACCCACATACGAAGAAACGCACTCTGGCACTTGCGCAGGACTACATTTCTCACTCTTGGTCCCACACACATGCGCGCAGACACACACACACACACACACACACACACACACACACACACACACACACACACTATAATGGTCTTTGTTTCCTCCTCCTGCCCTGCTCCAATTTGATGGCAGCGCAGCCGCCAGGTTCCCCAGATGACCATTGAGATAGAGCTAACAGATGAAAGCAGCAGTAAGACGCTGGCGGTAATGGTGCTACAGCTCCGGCTTACAGCCCATATTTCTCACTGATGGCTGCGCTGCCCAGCCTCCCTCTGACACCTGCAGGAGTGAGCTACTTGGAAGAGTTGTTAGTATTACAGAAGCAGAGACACATATAAAGAAACAGGAGTTTGCATGCAACATGCACACATCTACAGACATGCTTCCAAAGACGTGCGTGACTTGGAAAGACTAAGTTTATTTCCCTCACCTCCTTATAATATGTGCTTCAACGCACACAATACCAGTTTCAATAGTTTATTCACCTTGGGTTCATGCAAGGTCACATTTTCCTGAAGTATGTAAGTGACTGTGCACACACTATAGGACATGCTGAGGTGCAAAGAAGTCCAAAACTTGAAAGTAAATTATGCTGATGTCAGAATTAGGAACTAGCGAGAACCAGTTGCATTCATCACATGGGCTTTCTGTTAAAGGGCCTATACAAAAAATGTTACGATGAGGAGGGTCAAAAAAGGAAATACCGAATATTTTGTTTGTCCACATTTCTTTTCACTGTATCACTTACAACTTTACTGCCCCAGCTTTATATTTCATACCATCCCTCCCTTTTGAGATTTGTCATAAAAAAAGAAAAAGAAAAAAAAAAAAAGCAAAAAAAATACTCAAACAAAAGCAGGGCGGGCTTAATAAACAAGCAAAAACAAACAAGTATATATATATATCCTCCTCATCAATCAGTTAGCAGCTAATGGTGTCAGTTTTATCAAACAAAATGGACATGGAAACTTATGACTACTGTTTTTTTCATATATGATATTGATTTAGCAACTGTGCATCATTTTTCATTAACCTATAGCAGCTGCCACCTTCACTTTTTTCCGATGTTATTCACTCCTGAGAGTCAGCCATCATTAACGAAGTAGTTGTTATCCAAACCATTAGTTATTTTGTGTCTACACATAAATCTGACCTAACCATAGCAGTGCCAGGTCAGAAAACAGTTTAAAATCTGCTGTCATGCTGAAAAAAAAAAAAAAAATGTAGATAATTGACATTTGTTTGGGATGACTAAAACCGCAGGGCTTGAGCACCTCAGCAGGCACAGTGGTGGCGCTGTGCCTACTGTGCTCATTCAGCTACAGTGACTGTTAATTTAGTAACTGTTGGTTAAATTAAAAAGAACGAAAGAAAGAAAGAAAGAAAGAAAGAAAGAAAGAAAGAAAGAAAGAAAGAAAGAAAGAAAGCGGCTGGATTGTTCAGTAAATGGAACACATTTTAATAAAGATGCAATATTTTTAGGCACTGCTAATGTGCCATTTGGCGGCTTTATAAAAACGGTTTCCCTATTAACACATCAAGGTTTAAATAGGAATGTGGGCACTTTTAGTTATTAATGGTGAGTTATTAATGGAAGAACCTTAAAAAGTGAAACGTAAGGGTCAGCCTCACTTTTCCTAAAGCAGCCTAAAAAGCTTCTGCTGCTTGTTTATGCTCTCAAAGAACTAACAATCCTGAATATGCCCCCAATATGTGTTTATGGATCACAGAGAGGTTTGCAGTAACACAGTCAAACACAGTCCTTTAAGTGAGTTATAAACTGCTTGCTTACCTGTCAGTATCAATGATCATTTGTCCTTTTTGTTTTCAAGCCTTTCTTTCTTTAAGTCTCAATTAGCTTTTGACATTTTGACATAGTAATTTTACTCCATTGTTCTTGCAAAGCTATGAAAGTTCTTCCGGTTGCATGGGTATAATAAGAGAGTTGGGCTCTGATTTCGCCACTCTCGCTTTAACTTTTTGTCTTTAAACTATTTCCGTGTAGCTTTAGCTGTATGCTTCAGGTCATTGTTTTTGCAGGGAAACAAATCTTCTCTTGCAGGCTGCATCAGCTTGTCCTCCAGGATTTCCTTATACTTTGCAGCATTAGTTTTACCATTCAGCTTTTACATGCCCTCCATTATGATGCTGCCACCACCATGCTTGCCAGTGAGCATGGTGTGGTTGTGATGATGTGTAAAATTGCTGTCAAACAAGCCACAGTAAATTGACTATGATCCAGTGGTAAAAAGCAATAAAAAGGGAAAACCTACAAGGGAGATGAATACTTTTGATGTTTGCCCTCTACATGCATATATGCTCATATACAGCCCATTTTCAGCAGCATACTTTTATGAAGCAATGTGCAGAGAAGCTTCATCTTTCTAAACAAGCTGAAAATCAGGAGGTCAGATCAGCTTTTCTTTCATCAGAGAGCTCACACATATTATCCTGTTTAGGCATTTTGGAAGTACAGCCCTCATTAACCCAGAAAGGCTACAAATCCTCATATGTAATCTTTTCTCCTTTTTCTTGTTTTCAGAGTTATTTCCTCTCTTTGTAAAGCTATCAAGTACTGATCACCTCTTGCCACAGTCAAGGTGTCATTTTCTTGTGTCCAGCTCATAGAATAGATTTGATTTAAGTCTATTCAAATTTGGCACAAGTTTACAATCCGTGCTTTATGTATAACGAAGATCTAACAAGTTTGGCTCATTTTTTCATCTGTTGCCCTGAATATCAAGAGGAAAAATACTCATGTGGGCCACCACAGCAGCCTCTCTGATACCCTATGTAACTACAAATCCCTAAAAATGCAATAGAAAATGATTACTTCTACATGTCAAGTTGCCTTTTGCCGTATATGTTTTATCATCACGAAAAAAATCACACAGGAATCACAAGACATGTATTTTTTAGGCCTTGTTGACTTCTGTATTATTTCTGAATTACAACCAGTGACTCATTATACCAATTATTAGCAGGAAATCTATTATATCCCCGGAAGAAACCACAAACCCACAGTGACTAATAAAATTGAGGGTCCTTGTCAAATACCATTTTTCTTTTTAAAAAAAAGCATCTCAGTCCTCATGGGCAGCTGTCTTAACAGGGTCACTATTAAGATTATGAGTCCTAGTGGCATCTGACTGTGTTCCCATCATTTAGCAGCATAATTCCCTGACAGGGACGATCTGCCTGAGGGGATTTGGCAAACAGAAAAAAGTTAGATCGTAATCCCAGACAGCGAGGGCACAGCATGGCGGAGGATGAAAACAAAAATAATGGGCAGAGAACGGTGGCAAGGAAGCACTGGGGAAAATCAATGTGAAAAAATGTCAGTGTGTGTTGGTTTCAAGCCAACTTTAATAAAAAAGATATTAAACAGGTAACAAAAAAACATAAATACCAGATGGTCCAAAGTGTCTGTAAGAGCATAAATAGTCTACACTCCCTGTAAAGTGGTCATCATTACTTTAGTGTATGTTTACAGTGTTGCCATTGTAATTTACTTTAGCTGCTAATTACTGTATAATTGATTACAGCACTTTGCAGTAGAATATAATGTTCACCGTTCATTACTGTATTTTCAAATGATACAGTATTTATTAATATTGCCACTGTAATCAACATTAACTGTATTCACCTGTAAGTTATAAACTTTTCTTCTTATGCATAAATTCTACTGTCAACTGCAGACATACAGCATGAATACCAATCCAAGAAAACCTCCAGGAAGTCTTTAGGGAACATTCAAGGAATGTTCACCTGGATGTTTTCCTGAACTAAAACACCTTAAACAATAAAGGAAAAAGGATAAGGCAAGTTAGATTTAAATAGATTGAGAATATTTATTCAAAGGCAGCAATGTCTAAAAAATTAGAAAATGCAGAAAAATGAAGTCGCAAATCTAAACAGTGCTGTTGTGCAAAAATGTTTTGTTCCATTTACACTGTCAGTTTTTATAGAAGCCTACTGTTAGCAGTCTTTTTAATTTAAAAAAAAAGCATCAAATTAAAACCATTTTATATTATAGTTTATTCGACACACGTGTTTCTAGTTTGTCTGAACTGAATGTGGAATAAGGGCTAAAATCCAAGAAACGCCAAGAGAAAATGTTTGTGTTCTTTTGTACATGGATGTGATTCAAGACTGCAAGGCCTTCGCAACATCCTGTCTGTGAAATAAGCTTATACATGCTTAAATCTGAGCCTTTGCTAACTTGTGGCTTGTGTATTCTAAGTAAATGCACAGCACCTATTTGTGTATTATTACAAAAAGTAAGTGGGAGCTGGCAACATTTTTACCAGTAGTTAGTTGTGTAAACATGCAACATCTGTATTGTTGAATGTAATTGCTTGATTCAAATGAGACTGAGCATCTTCTCAGGTTTTACTTAACTTATGTAGTTCTTCCACACTGATACAAATACGAGTCCACGAATCATTATGCACCACCATTTTTATAAACGTTACGTAACACCAAATGTAAACTTACAACCACGAGGCTTCTTGGTCTTTAGAGCAACAGATAAAAGGCTGCAGTCCCTGGTGGCTTCGCAGTTTGTCAGTCGGTGACTTCTTTAGGCTTGTGTCAGATCAAGATCAGCCCTAATGAGCTCTGACCAGAACACACAGAGCACTGCTGAGCAGTTCAAAGAAACAAAATACTCACGCCTCGTTTTTTTTCCCCCCTTGCATGGAACCCACTGTGAGCTCTGATCTCTTAATTATTTCCCTTATCAAATCGCTCATTCATAATGGCCGCATGTAATGAAGGGGAGGAGAGAGGTCTTAAGCTGTGAGATGTAATTTGCGGATTGCGCGGAGGGTTGTGTCTTTCGATATTAAGGTCTAGTATAGATTTAGCATCAGTGGGAAAATAAAAACGAACTAATGATCAATGCAGTAAAACCGTTATGAAAGCCTAAATGAATAATCCCTTCCCGAGGCTAAAACAAACAGAATAAAGAGCCGACAGTACGACATGGATTAAAATTAAGAAAGGCCAAGAGTCAACAGAGCCTACTGGGCTCATCAAGGATCAAAACTTCAGAGCGATGACTCCAGGCCAGCCCATGCAGAGCCTTGAAAGAAGTCAATAAAGTGCTAAAATCTACTCACAAACTGACAGGCAACTGATTTTGCATGTGTTGGAGACGGTCTGCTGCCATCTTTTACTTCAGTTTCAGTGTTTAGCGAGTTTATTTGAAAGATGATGAACGATGCTATGAATTTGAACCGCTGTTTCCAAGACAATGATGTTTAATATAATGTTAATAGAATATCGTATTCACTGTAGCGCAGAAACTGTCAGAGATCAGCATCGCTTCAAAGCCAGAACATTCCTGCCAACATCCGGCTCACTGCCAGCGGCGCCAGCTGAGCCACGTATAGGCTCCAACACAGACTGTGAAACTGAACCGAAAGGATGATGCTGTAATCATTAATGTGTCCAATATATAATGGTGATGGGGGGCGCGCATAGACGCAGCGGCTCCTTCAGGAGACAATAAAAGTGAACGTTTTGCGTGTCTTGTCTATCCCAGACGTTGTGATTTGGACATGCTGCGCCAACACAGAGTCCTAGCGGAGACTACGCCGGCAGTTACCCGAGAGAGAAGGAAGCGCAAATGGGAGTCGGGATCCATGTTAGGCTAAAGGTTAACCCCTCCAGACCAGCAGTAGCCTACAGTCGCTCCTGCTCTCCAATGTCTGCCCCCTCAGCAACAAGCTGGACGAGCTACGTTTGCTGAGAGAAACCCACAGAGAGTAGAAGAAGTGTGTTTGCTTTAACAGAAACATGGCTCCATGTCAACATCCTAGACAGACATACAGTTGGAGGGGACGACATTATTCCGGGCGGACAGACAGACAGCTAGCTCTGGGCAGTATCTGTGGCTTCACCATCGTCACACCATCGTGTGTGTCGTTGTGTCCCTGAAGACCGACCAGGGCCTGAAAGAGGTTTGCCATGTTCAACGAATGGCGGCGCACATGGACGCAGCGCCCCCTTCAGGAGACAGGGAGAGTGAATGCTTAGTGTCTTATCCCAGACATTCATTCTTCAAAACTTACTAATTAAATGATCCTGAAGAAACGCTCTCTCATCTTGCCTGTACGACTGTGTGTGTACAGCAAAATGGCAATAAACCTGATTTGATTTGATATAACGTCTCTTCAAAGGCTGCAAGTGAAGACCAAATTGTACCGGCTACTCTATAACGTTTGCACTTGCAAAGCTAAATCAAATACAAGTTATTGTGAGAAACAGGCCCTGTGATAAATATTTTCTTTTGGAAGAAATCTGCAAAAAAAAAAAAGAAAACTGAATAAGACTTTAGAGAAACAAGCCTAAAATACGTATCTCGCTATCAGCCTTGCACACAAACAGAGATGGTGAAGAGTGATAAATGATGGTACATCCAATAAATCATGAGTATAAAAAAAACACCAACAAACGGCCGAATCCTTGAAGAAAAACAGCCCAAAATCTTTGCTTTTAATCATTACGAGCTGTTGCTCACTGATAAAGATTTATCCCACCACTTCAGTTTAAGTAGATACTGCAGCTTTCATACAGTGCAAATCTACAATAAAAGCAAACAGTATAGTAAGTGAAAATCCACAAGATGGTAAGTAAAGATAACAATTAGGGACGATTTGTGAAACAGGGAAGATCGACTCGTGTTTAGAACAGTTTGATTTATGTCTGAATAGGAGTTTTCGTCTTTCTGCGCACTATGATTATCCCCATTATAATTCTCACTCTGATTTGCACATCATACTACAAATTAAGCCAAGAATAAAGGGGAAGTGGATGTTTTGTTCTTTCACGCCTACAAGCATTGAGGCTGCTGGTTTTTTTTATGCACTGAGGAACGTAGCAGTGCCACTGCTTTTTCCTTTGCTTCTAAATAGATATGGAAATAAAGCTCATTTTACCAGAATCACAATATTACATTATCGATGGGCGTATAATCTTTTTCTTTGCCTCTCATATTGTGAAGAGGCCCGAACGATTTAATCGAGGGGGAGAGAGAGGGGGGGGGGAGTTCAGCGGCGGCATCTGGGAGGGATTATAAACGAGTGGTGGTCCTGCCAAAGACTGGAGCCCGATCAATACCGTAGATGTGATCTTAGTCATTATGGTTGACCGAGAGCCAGCTAGGCACAGAGGAATTGGTTTCTGCAATGATCCTCATTAGTTGTTGTCACTCCCTCGGTGTAATTAATATGCTAAAATGAAAAGCAACTGTTCCGCTTTCACTTGTCATTTCAATATCATTTGCGAGATCCAATCAAAAAAGGCCAAATTAAATTGGATTTCTCCACCACACTCAGACATCACAGTTATGCCTTAGTGGCGTCTGATTTTAGGCAAAGTCAGAGGCTCATAACACTTAAACTTGGAAGTTAAATTAAAGTTCAAAAGTGCAAGGCAGACACAATGACGAATGTGCAGACAACAGTTTGAAGTTATTCGGTTTGCGATGAAATCCCAAAGCAGATGCCTCACGCCTTTTGCTTCCTGACAACCTGAGTGCACAGAGCTAATGGGAACTTATATGTTTGAAGGTGTTTCTGCAACGTAAAGCCTAAAGCTATTGATAGGAAGTTGTCTTCAACTCTTCAAAGGAAAACTTTTGGCAAACTTTTGATATATATATTTTTAAATTTTGGTATTTTCTATACATCGATCCATTATCTATACACCACTTAATCCTCACTAGGGTCGCGGGGGGGCTGGAGCCTATCCCAGCCGACTTAGGGCGAAGGCAGGGGACACCCTGGACAGGTCACCAGTCCATCACAGGGATTTTCTATACAGTAAATTTAAAAAAAAAAAATAATAATAATCCTTTAAAAAAACTAAACTGAAAATCTGGCAGCAAGGCAGCCAGAAAAAAAGTATGTTGAAAAACAGCAAGGAAAGAAACTTTAACAACTAAAAACTGTGAGAATAAATGTCTGTAAAATTCTATTTTTAGTCAATTTAAATACTGTAAAATGATGTAATTTCACAGTCACATATTGTAAAAGAACAAATTACTATTTAATATAAGTTATAGATTTTTTCTTTTCTTTTTTAATACAGTCAACATGTAATTTTGATTTTTTTTCTGTGACTATACTGTAATCATCTGTAATTTACCAAAACAGGAGAAATCTGTTAAATAAGAGTTTTAAAAAATGTATTTACTATTTTTTCAGTCTTTAATAAATGGAATTTTTCTTTCAAACAGCAAATATTTGGAGCAAATACAGTAAAAACAGTGAAAGCTGATGTAGTAGTAGGAAACAATAGGAAAAATCTACGGATGTAAATGATGAAATGAAAAATGTCTGCTTCAGTGTCATTCAGCTGCTTTGGTTTCATGGCGACGGACACAGTGGCGCGCTGTCATGGCTTACTGGGACACTTAAGTAGAACAAAGCCATCTTTAATTTAACACTTAAGCTTCTCCTGCTGTGACGAGTCAAAATGTCGGCAGAGAGAAGACCTGCTGAAAGTGACTGTGATAAAATGTCTTCATGAACCTTTAGCACCGGTAGCTCTGGACTGACATTTACCTCCACCATCACTCACACCTCGTAATAAGGTGGAGGAAAACGAAGACGAGGGTTTTATCTAAAGCATCTTGCAAGATGTTTGCTTGAGCCTTGACAGCTTCCAAGATGTTGTGAAGGCACTCTGATAAACACATGCACAGCTCTGCAGCACAGCAGTGAGTCTATGCAGATTGAGTCCAGAATAAGTGACTGCACACACAACCCAGGTGTTTTTTAATTACTCACACTGATTACACCTCCAGTCTAGGCTGAAGTTAGATGAAGCCATGATGAGAATTAAAACTCTACGTGCTGATAAGACGAGGGTAAGTTTCCCCAGCTGGTGCAACAACGGGAGAGTCGGGGAGATGTCAGCGGATCTTTTCATGGCACTTTGACTTGTCAGAGCAGGAAAAACATTGGTATAAATAACATTAAGAGCTGCACTCTGTTTAGGTGAGTTCGCGTTGTGTAGACTGGCACACTGTTGTGGCTTTTGGAGACACTCGATGGAGGTGAATCAAAGGTCACCAAAGGCCATGTTGTCACCCAAAGTATGGCGTCTGTGTTTCTACCACAGTCCAAAGATGTGTGAAGATTTGACAGCTCAGTGAAATGAAAAAGCTGCCTTTGCACAGCGCAACTACACTTCATCACTGGACCATCTGTCGTACGCTTTCTTAGCTCAACTTAATAGGCGGCTTTCCGCTGCTAGAACTTCGGGCAGATGTGGAAGAATGCAAACTTTTACAAGAACTGTTATATATTCGGCCCTTTCAGCCTTTCAGTGGTGAAGGATCCAACAGATTTGACCTTGACATTAACTTAAGAGAGCAAGAAAACAGCAACACATAGTAGTTACTGGACATAACTCCAGTTCTATGAGCTTGTAGGAAATAGAAAAATGAAATGTTTCTTACATGGCAAATGTTGTTGATGGTGATGTTACATAGAAGGCTGCTGCTGAATGAGGATACAGAGAAGGCAGTCTCTGAGTTTAACCCTATTCAGGACTTTTGGGGTCTTTTGGATCCCAGGCCATTTGGTTTAAGTGACAGGTATTGTTCTTTTATTTTTGTGGATCTATTTTAAAATAAAAAGAGGGACATTTGTCACGTATTTGGAACCAAAAATACGTCAAATTGTCAGAAAATGTATTTAACATTGTATAAAAGTCTATAACGAATACCAACAAATATTTGCACATATTCTTTCTTGGGGTCCAATGATCCCCAAAAGACCTTCTACATATGGCAACATGAAAGTCCTGAATAGGGTTAACCAATAAACGTCAAGTCCTGCACAACAGTTTTTCAGGCCTTCCTAGAAGCACCCAGGAGTAGTTTTTGCAAAAGGATGCACACAAAAATTTGAGCTGTACATTCCTTTAGTGGAAAACAGCCAAATGTTGATGAGTCAAAGCACAATGAATGAAAAAAGGAATGAGAAAAGTGTACACAGCTAGATTTTTTAAAACGTTTTTAAATAATCGCTGCTAAAATAAAATGCCAATCTGAGATGTTCTATTCTCTTTGGCCTGAATTTTTTTGGGGGTAAAATAAGTTCCTTAGATCCTATCTTAGCTTCCTGCTGGTTCCTTGTCAATGGTGTGAGTTTCTGTGGTGGAAATGTCTATAAAAATGTGTTAACTTGTGTGTGCAAGGCCTCTACACACCCACGGTCCACAACTGTACACACTTGTGTGGGTAGTGTAAAAAAAAAAAGCCAAAATCAGATTCTATTGTAACTTTTTCCCCCTCAAACTAGTCACTTGCTATCGTTTACTTCTGTTTTTTGATTATTTGCTGCTCACCTTTCCATGCTGCTTTAAATTCAAAGCTTTGTATCATCTGTAGGTAAATCTGTGGTGGATTTGCTTTACTTGCTGCTAGACAGGAACACAGATCATCGGCTCTCTGTCCACTGCAGAACAAATGGAACCACTACCAGCTGCATGTAAGTGACATATCCTATCTGCAGGATAAAATATCAAACGCCATAAACCCAATACGCAATCTTAACAGATCGTCTGCTGCCTACAGTTTTGTGATGTGTGCAAGCACTTGATTCCATTCTAATATTCTGAATAATGAATAATCTTGTTATGGATTCATGCCGTTTGTGATTGGGACAGGGAAAAGCATATAAACAACTCATTTTTGAATATCACCTTTACAGCTTTCATCTGGAATATTTTGTGCAGGTAAACAAGTCCAAAGTCATCATCTCTGGCAGTTCCTCAGATTTTCAGTTGCACCACGTTGTCTGTTCTCTGTCGCTATTTCAGGAACAAAGAGGAGCCTTCTTGAAAGCAGTAGAAGAGGGAGTGACATAGAGCTAGAAAGCAGGAAAAAAAAAAAAAACAGAGAGAGAGAGTGTGTGCATATGTTCAACACGCCTTTTTGTCCCCGCTCACATATGTTCCTGTTTGTGTTTCTCTTCTCGTCTTGAATTTTTGAACAAGGTTATGCGTTAGTCACGGCTCCGCTATCTTTGCATGCACGCGCCTCTAAAAAGGCCTCCAGCGCTTTCACCCGTCACGTTGGGGTATAATGTCACAATGTCTGTCCCATCTCATCTATCATGCTCGCTGCATGCCGCGGCACCATGAAACCGTTCACGATGACCATTTGATAAGCAATAATTTCTGGATTTTGTGCAACATTTTTAGGTGTCTCCCTCCCAAGGACCGAAGAGCAGTTAAAGAGACCCACCCATTAACTTTACACTGACACACTCAGTCCCTGCAGCAATCAGTAAATCTGCCCGTACGTATCCATCAGCAGCAGGCATCCTGTCAAAAGTGTCCTTGAGCTTCTGAGACTAGAAAAAAAAAGAGGCATTTCTGCAAATGTAGAAAAAGGCTCACACAATCTTTTGAAAAGTCATTTCATAGTAATCTGAACCCCCCTGTAAAAAAAATCCTTCTTTAATCACCTCTCCCTCCACTTCATTTATATCGCTCCCCTCCATTAATGAAGCACATTTAATGGGTTAATTTAATAAAAGGATCAGCACTTTTGCTCGCATTGTAATGGTCAGTCTATTACAAGGAAGGTGTGCATTATCCACTATGCTGTAAAATGAAGGATTTCCATCAGATACTGGTGATTGGTCGTCCTCTGGAAATCACCTTTCCTCGCTCCCTCCATGGGTGGGCAGACTTCTGTCGCTTTGAAGGACTGGGAGGCTGATGGCACACCACCCCAACACGCTCACATGCATCTCTCGCTCAGCACATTGCCACCAGCTGCACTGATTCTCCGGTAATCATGTGGATTACGTGGAAGGTTCGCACTTTGTTCGATGTTTGATTTTCAGACTTCATAGCCGTGCATGTCCCTTGATCACGGGACGCTAATCACACGCAGAGGTGCAACATTGCTGCTCGCATAAAGGAGCACACTTGCAAAGAAGCACTCCCACTGGACACGCAGAACAGGCGCAACATGCCTAATTATGTTCGGTTCTTGTTTCTAAAGATACATTGGAATTCATTAGTCATTTTGTAACCCCCTCCCCATTATTTATAAGCAGCATATGAACGTGAACATATCATTAATAATACATTCATATAATTTATATTGTAGCTGTGATTAGATGTGTGACTTTAAGTGCTGGAAATGTACTGGAGTTGTAAACGTTTCCTATAAAGAAATATGTCTTTGTTATCATGCCATCATAACCACAACATACATACTCTGTTATTCTCTGGTGTTTACAGGTGGGTTTTCACAAATGCAGTCAAAAACAATCATTTCTGCTTGTTGTATAACTACATTATATTGTGTATTAGTTGTATGAATCATTAGTCAGGGTTTATTTATTGTATGTAAATGCAATACGGAGACTTAAAGTGCTTAAAAGGTGCTGGTGATTTTTTTAAACACATATTTTTAGATTCCATCTATATATAAATAGGAGTAACATTTGACTTAAACAGTAAACCTGCCTTCCACTAATCTGTTTTTTTTTGTTACCAAGAGCATTTTGTTTGTTTGTTTGTTGGAGGTTTAAATCCTCCTTCTTTCTTTTTAACCCTCTAAGACCCAATTTTTTCTTTACTCCTGTCACACTTTTATTCACTGTGGACTCTTTTTTTCTTTTTCACTGTAACATAAAGTCGTGCAGTACGACACAGTTATCGTGCCATAAATCACCAAAAAAGAAGAAGTGAATTTATTGGATTATTTATTTTTCAAAATTTGAAAAAAAACTGAATTTCGCATACACAATATTATCCTAAGTACCCACAGATGCTACCAATACTGGGGGAAAAAAGGTGACTCTTCATTATTTATTTTTACATCTTTAATTTGATTTGATTGTCTCTTAACTGTTCTGCCTAAACCCTTAATTTTTCCTCACATGTCTGTCGATCACAGCTGAGATGCTTTACAAATGCAAGAGAAGTGCAGCACTTCTTAGGTTTTCACAGGCTGCAGTTGCTTTATTTTTGTAAAATTTTCAAACTAGACAAGTTGAATAGAGTGATTTTGATTCCATACCAAGATTTTAAGCTAAGATTTGATCATTTTATCCTGATTTAATAGCTTGTCACAGGTAAATAGTTCATTGACTGTTGGAGAGTTGAAAATCCAACGATTGTTTTTACCGTTTCTTGCACTGACAAAAGGCGCCAACACAACATGGCTTTCAGTAGATTTTGGGGTTCAAAGGGTTAAAATGTCTACCTTTTTGGTGAGTATTGGAGACTGAAAACCTTTTATGTATTCAAGAATGCATCCCTTCATAAAGAGACCACCATTCAAAAACCGGAGCAGACTGCAATGCTTTCATAGTGCAGCGACAGACGAGCAGCCAACCTCAGCGTTGTGTCTTCCTTCATCATTGAGAGTGTACAATCCAATCAAGAGCTGGGGGGGGGCTGGATGGGTTTTGTGGGGTTCAGCTTTATAACACACAGCTTCGTGTTTCACTCGTCTCTTCTGGAAAGTGAAGAAGAGCAGGGGGCAACAGGGGCGAGGCGGCTCTTTAAATCTAACACTGGTTATCTGGGCTTTATTGGAGATTGAACAAAGGCCTGTGTGAAAGGTTTTTCCAGCACCTGTCTTACCCTCAGCTCACGGCTGTGTTATAGGTACAGACCACGTGCTGCACACTGCTGCGCACTGTCATATATATATATATATATATATATATATAGAAATTGGTGAAAGTATGCATTATTCCTGCTGTGTTGTACCAGAAGAGAAAAGGAAGGAGGGTGTGAGCAAATTCTTTCTTTCAAATGAATAATAATGATATGCACATTAAATTATACTTTCAAAAATGTACATTATGGTATGAGTGAAAAAAGATTCTACATTGATGGTGCAGTTCGTAAACATATCTTAAAAATATGACAAATTAACTCCATAACGTGCTGAAAACACAATAAAAATGAACAAAATTACATCATATGCTAACAATTGGGGGCTGCAAGGTAGAAGAGTTGGTAGCGCTGTTGCCTCGCAGCAAGAAGGTCGGCGGTTTGCATCCCAGTGGGAGCACCCGGGATCTTTCTGTGTGGAGTTTGCATGTTCTCCCCGTGGGTTCTCTCCAGGTTCTCTGGCTTCCTCCCACAAGGTCCACAAACATGTTGAGGTTAATTGGTGATTCTAAATTGTCTGTAGGTGTGAATGTGAGTGTGCTTGGTTGTCTGTCTCTAAGTGTGGCCCTGTGATAGACTGGTGACCTGTCCAGGGTGTCTCCTGCCTTCACCCTAAGTCAGCTGAGATAGACTCCAGCCCCCCCGCGACCCTAATGAGGATTAAGCGGTGTATAGATAATAGATGGATGGATGGATGCTAACAATTGCTAATTCACATACATGTCCAATAGCTTTTGGAGTCCGTGTTTCTGCCCAACCTAACAAGTGCAAATTTTATATTGCGTTATCTTCTAGCTGTGCTGTGGACTTTTAACTCTAGAGGGAAAAAAAATACAAAACATATATAAATATGTCTGTCTCTTATGTCCGAGATACTCAATGCTCCGTACAAGCTGGTTGAGTTTGTGGTTGTTAAATGGTGGGCAGGTAAAACACAGTACACTAATTAAAGCATTTTACATGAAAAACAACTGGTTGCTGCATAATTTTTTACAATTCCTAAAAATAGACATTTACATGGAGATACAAGATTTTCTCTGGAGAGCAGAGAACTGATCTAATTGCTATTTAGACACTCTTTGTTGAGAGATATAAAGAGACAGAAAAAAAAAAAAAGCGACCACTCATACCAATCATCCTTTAAGACAGCAATGAATCATGATTGCTTTATACAAAATTATATGACAGCAATCAATGTCACTTTGCTGATGGATAACTTGAGTGAAAGAGGAAACTCTCATCTCCAGAAGGCAATAACATTAAAACTAAGGTCGTTAAGTTGTGATAAATGACAAGACAGTGAAACACTCAGGAAGGCGTTCACGTGCCAGCTCTCCTGCCTCGCGCACCGATTCCCCGCAGTAGTTGGGTTTATTTGCAGAGTAAAGCAGCCAGCTGGCTCTCTCGATACGGTTCTAAACCTGTGTCAGCTGCAGAGTCGACATAAATCTCTGTGGCCACTCCTTGAGGTAATAGGAGCCGGAGACGAGTCCAACAGGTGAAACATTAGCAGCGAGAGAGGCTGATCCACGGGGAGTTGTTTTTTAGCTGGCAGTAAACACCGACTCACAGGGGATGAGAGGAGAAAAGATAACAAAACCTGTGCTCATGACCTCAAGGAGGGAAAAGAGAGGATGGGCGGGTGCAAGGAGTGAAGAGCGAGAGGGGAAGTGGAGGTTAAAAAAAATAAAGCGAGAGAAGAAAAGAAGAAAAAGGAAGGACAAAGTTTCCAAGTGTTACAGAGGCAGAACGTGACAGGACAGGTGTTTTCTTGCTTTTCGTACAAGATTATAGATTAGAATAGATAGAGACAAAATAAAGACACAGTAAAGAAGAATAAAAAAAAATATATTTGAGTGCAAATACATGTAAAGACTGTGTATGTCACCACATTGTACAATAAAAGTATGAGTTTGTAACAGTAAAGTGTGTCATGTTCTGCTTTTAAAATCTAAAAGTTGGTCATCTTTAGGCACATAGAATGAGTTTCATTACCTTCTCAACATTTACCCCTAATTTCTGTAAAAAAAAAAAAAGAGATAGAAGCTTGGATGCAGTTTAAACAAGTGTACCTCCTTGTAGATGGCAGATAAAGCAAGAAGCTACAGTTTGGCTGCATATGCTCTTGTTTAAGAGTCAGGCACTGTTGTTACTGGGATCCATCCATCCATTAACTATACACAGCTTAATCCTCACTAGGGTCGTGGGGG
>NW_007578613.1:263944-288229 GCF_000690725.1 Stegastes partitus
GCCTAATCACAAAGTTTTGGTGCCTAAAACTAAGCAAAAAGTGACTGAAAACAGAAAGTAAACAATGTCCAAAGCCTTTCTGGGATCTGCAACATTGCTGGCTTGAGCAGTCTATTAAAGTATTAGCATTCTGTCATTGGTCATTTTTTCGTGAATGTACCTTACAGCTGCGCTACACACCCAATATTTGTCATTCATGTCAGATTAGACAATACACCAAGCGATGTATAAGGCATAAATATGAAATAACAAACAAAAGACAAAACCTAAACTAATAGCAGCTTATCAAAGAGTTCTTATAACTAACAGCTTATTTGTTTTTTGTCCATGTTTGATGATAATCCATCCATCCATTATCTATACACCGCTTAATCCTCACTAGGGTCGTGGGGGGGCTGGAGCCTATCCCAGCCGACTAAGGGTGAAGGCAGGAGATAAAAGCTTGGACACAGTTTATCTTCTGCCTTCACAGGTCCCCAGTCTATCACAGAGCTACACTTAGAGACAGATAACCAAGCACACTCACATTCTCACCTACAATTTAGAATCACCAATTAACCTCAACATGTTTTTGGACCTTGTGGGAGGAAGTCGGAGAACCTGGAGAGAACCCACGCTGCACGGGGAGAACATGTAAACTCCACACAGAAAGATCCCAAGTGGCCTCACCGGGATGCGAACCGGTGACAGTGCTAACCAACTGCGCCACCTTGCAGCCCTTGATGATAATCTTACTACTATTTTACCAGTGCAATTAAAACATCTATCCATAAGCTTATTGGTAAGTATCATGAATCTAAGTGGTTAATGGACACTTTCATAGCAGTGCAGTTGTCATAGATTGGAAATTGTAAGGACATAACAAGTGCCACAGGTGGGTCTTTTGCTCAGTGTTTTTGGATGGATATTGGAGCTGAAATGTAGCATTTCCTAAGTCCCTTCACACAAGTACCACCACGTGTGCATGCCGATCCGTTAATGTGACTGAGTGCAGTTTGGACTTGTTGAAACTGATTGGGAAATATTACTAGGCCTGACCTACTAACAGCACCGGTACCGGTAGCTTTTTCACTGTGTTCTGGAATTTCACCAACATACAAACGCAGCTTGACGTCAGCGAAGATGGACCTTTTGGACGGTTAAGACATTCAAAATCTCTGTTTGCAGTGTTGATCTGATTCATCGTGTCTCTATCAGATGGTTCTACAACTAAGGAATCAACCAACTGTTTCCTGTTTACGCTGGCACATTCCCAGTGTATATCCATGGTCATGTGTTCTGCTTTATCGTGTGCGTTAGTACGGCTGGAGATTATTTTAGAAACTATTCTAAAATGCTTTCCCTAACATAAATAATTGTTGTTTTAAAACGAACATGTATCCTGAGACAACTGCATCCTTCCAGGCCTGCCGCTCAGCTGGTTAGCTTCAATTTCTTGATGTATTTCTGTTTCTATTCTCCCATCTGCACACGGATACAGTAAAGAGCTGCAGAGATTAACATATATTATCTGTTTGTAAATCAGCCTGTCAGAACATTTGGTCTACTAATTATCTGTAGTAATGATTTTTATTGTGTGTTATCTACAGTACAAAGATTTGCCTCAAGATTTCCCTAAACTCTGTCCTATTCGGAATTCACACAAAATGCTTCCTATATAGCAAGATAGCATCAGATTGGCACAATTAGGAAAACACAAAGCGTAATATAGTTTGGTTCAGCTGATCCAAACAAAGGAGGGGGGCAAATGGTTGCATTTTAGTTCTGGTCAGACTTTTTCCAAGCTAACCCAGTGTAACATTAAGCTACACACAAGTAACTCATTTATTGAACTGTTCTGATGACGTCCTCCTGCTCTATCAGGACCTACATGGGAAAATGAGTTCCCAGTGACTGACAGCTGGTCAGTCTGCACTCCAGTGTTATAAGTAGATTTATACTCTCTGGTGGCGTGAAGAGTCCACAAAGAAGCAACTGATTATGTGCATTATTAGCAGGTTATTTCTCTATAGGCTGCAAATCGATGATGTGTTATGATTAATGACAAAACATAGGAAGTCCTATACAGAAAATACAGGATGATTACTGTGTATTACTGGATTTAATGAACTGAGAAAGCAGCCTGCACAGACGACACAAACACAGCAGTTTAAACTGTCTCTGATCAGGGTCAAGAAATGTTAACAGCAGTGGTTTAAGCTTTAAAATTCACTCTAAACATCTAAGATGTACCATCAGAAAACACTGTGGTTGGGCCTTTTGCTTTCAGACCACAAACCAATAGCATCAGAGCCTGCTAAGAACCAGAAGAGATCGTATTTTCAGATGTGATGGTTTAATTTTGTGCGTTCTCACCAGCCAAAACCAACTAAACAATATAGTTTTTTAAAAAAAACAACTTAAAGCTAAAAATTGTTGTAAATGTTTGACTTCAACAACAAGACACCAACACAGGTCACGTTTCCTTGACCTCTGTGACCTTTCAGGGTAACTACCAAACCATTTAAATACAGGTGAGGGAGTTTCTAGTGCAGCAGCTGGAGCCTAAAGATTCAACTGATTGTGTCGGGGACCGCGGCCACATTCTCCTGGCAAATGGGATGTAAGGTCACTTTGGAGCGCCAAACATCCAGCGGTTTGGGGGAGTTTCTCATGGCAGAGGAGGGAGTGCTTGAGGACACCAGCTGAGCTTCGGTGGGCACCATCCCATCTCAGTGGTGTAGAGGAAATGATGCGATACCTCCCATCCCAAGGTCATCCCATGCTACAGTGATTCCCACAAACAGTTTCCAGCATCAGAAATGCCCCGCTGCATGGAGCGTCAGGGAGCCGGGTGATTTCAGAGCCAAGCGGTGGCCATCTCCGCCTATAATTCCATCATTTCGTGGTTGAAGGAATCATCTGTGGTAATATGTTCGGATGCTGGAAATTCACTCCTCACAGTTTTACAGTTACTTTCCACCTGAACTCAGGTACTGTTGTTGTTTTGTTGCTTTCTGCATAGACGCTGGATTATTTTCCCATATGCTTTACTTGCCACTGTTCTTGCTCCTTCCGTTGTTGCTACAAAACTTTGCTTCCTTACCAAACAGCTGTATTTACTTCTCATTAGCCTCAGCTAGTGCCTGTAAGCAAATGCGAGCACACCAACACACTAAACACTGTTAAAATGCTCTGCTAATCACCTTCCCTGTTGTTTGACAATCACTGCTGCACCATACAACCAAAAGAACCATATAAAAAAGTGAAAATCTGTCTCTTTTGAAAATCAAGGGTGCCAGAAAAATATATTTAAGAAAAAAAAAAAAAAAGTGAAATACTGAAACATTAAAAAAATGTAAAAACACTAAACATAACAACAAAAACCTAAAGTAATGGTATTTTTAGTCAATTCCAATATAGTTAAAAAGTGTAATTTTACAGTTATAGATTGAAAAAAAAAAAAACAAAAAAAACTTTAATCAATTGTAATATTTGATGTGGACTTTAACAAAGGATTTGGCGTGTTTATTTTTCTGTGGGGGGCTGCAAGGTGGTGTAGTGGGTGCATGCGGCTTCCTCCCACAAGTCCAAAAACACGTTGAGGTTAATTGGTGATTTTAAATTGTCTGTAGGTGTGAATGTTAGTGTGCTTGGTTGTCAGCTGGGATAGGCTCCAGCCCCCCGTGACCCTAGTGAGGATTAAGCGGTGTATAGATAATGGATGGATATTTACAGTGTATGTGTTAGAGGGGGTCCATTAGGGCCTGGACTGATTTTAGCACTGGGTAGTAAGCAGTTGTTGTCCATAATAAAAAAAATAAATAAATAAAATAAAAATGATAATGATAAATACATGTTGCTGTGTATCTTGGCGACTGACTGTGTTTGTTGTTCCTATTTCTCCTGTGTTATTTGCATGAGCATGGATGATGGATTATAGTCAAAACATACGAAAATCCATATGATGACACTTCAAACAGAAGAGAAATCCAATCATTATAACAATCTCTGGATATGGTCAGTGACACAGTCGGACAATTCAACAACAAAGACTGAAGCAACGTGTGTCCAATCAACACGCAGGAGCAACGTAAACAGAGTTTTCTTTGCGGCTTTAACAAGGATCTCACACCTCAAACAGGCAGCAGGCAGCTCGGATTATCAGGGCGCCGGCAGATGGGGAGCAAGCGAGACGAGCTGTTTACTATCAATTTTAAAGGATGTAAATATTACGAGGACGTAACGTGCATGACGGTCGATTGAATGAGAAATCAGATTTCAGCGCATTCTAATGTGAGCCGTAAAGTGGCAGCTTCAGTCAGCCTGAAGACCCATGTACGTACATTATGACTCGATTGCGTCTTATTGGATTATATCTAGTGGAAAAGCTATGGCGCGCTTTAGCTTTGTGTCTTCTTTGCACAGTTAGACTTCTCTCCTGGAATATTAAATTTATCTCATGTTCCTCATGGTTTGTCACTGTTTGGCGTTTTACTTTTATGTTATAAATGAGGCTTCTACCTCAATGTAGCTCCGAGCTTAAATAAAGGTTGATTGAGTGATTGACTGACATCAAACAGACCATAAAATAAATGTTATTTGCACCAGGATTTGTGAATATAAGTGCTATGCAGCCACAACCAACTTCAGCCAAGATAAATCCCCTTCTCTCTGTGTTAAAGACAGAATGAAAAAGCTAAGCAATGCCTTTATCACCACGTGGTTTCGACTCTTGTGATTCCCTGGATGTGGGCGTAGAGCACTTGTCTCATCAATGTCTGAAACTGACACATGATGCAGCTGAATGTGCGATCCCATAACTCACCTCCCTCCATTGCTTCCCTGTCCAATTCAGGATTGATTTTAAGATTTTACAGTTTTTTGTTAAGGTTATAAATGGGTTGGCGCCACCATACTTAGCAGAACTTTTGCATCATCGTACCCCAGTTAGGGCACTGAGGTCGACCAACCAGATGTTCTCGGATGTTCTGAGTTCCAGAATAAAAAATAGAGGCGACTGAAGCGTCACAATAACTGATGCTCTTCATACGGAGTCTTTTTTGGTTCCTCTATATGTCCTAGATATATACAGTCGTCCCCAAATGTATTCATATCCTTCTATCAAAGAAAAGGCAAAATTCACAACAGTCACCCAAATAACTAGAAACTGAAAAAAATAATAATAAATAAAAAATTGCTAAACTATAATTTAGTGAAATAAGACAGTACTTTTGAATTGTGGTTGAAAAGAATAATTTAAAAAAAAAACAAAAAAAAACAAAAAAAAAAACAACTGTCCCAGGCAAATTAGAGCACTTTGCTGATGAGCAGTGGGCCAAAATCAAAATACCTGTCAACAGGTGCAGAAGTCTGATTAAGAGTTACAGAAAACATTTGTTGTTTTTTTGTTTGTTTTTTAATATTTCTGTTGAACCACAATACAAAAACAATGCCATGACTTTCATTAAATTTGTATTTATTATTATTTTTTTCAATTTCAACTTATTTCAATGACAGCTGTTTTTTTCCTTCTTAAATGGGAGAGTATGAATACATTTGAGGACGACTGTAGAGAAATTGGAAATAAAAATCTTCTATTCTATTCTATTCTATTCTATTCTATTCTATTCTATTCTATTCTTTCTATTCTATTCTATTCTAATCTCTGGAAGAGTTTACTTTCTGTGTCAGAGCTGTTCAGTGCTTCTGTGGCTGTTTAAGACAGACATTTTTTTGTTGGAATTTGACTCAAGTAGACCTTGGGACCCTGACTTCAAGTCTTGTTGCGTTGCACCGTTTGTTTTTCATATTCCATTGACTTTCATTCAGATTTGTCTGTTGGTCGTTTTTTCATGGTTTGCTTTTTAAACTGTGTAGCCCTTTGGTTTAACTCCTGTTGTTTTTAAGTGCACTTTTTGCGTGGAAAACTAGAAATATGTGAGTGATTTTTTTTTTTTAAAGTTCAATTTATGCATGAAATTAGCAGCTTTGTTTAAATTTCTGAAACATTTGCGACTGTCTATTTCAACAGCTACATAACAAAACGAACATTCAGTTATCGAGTTACATTTCACTAAAACTGTTCTCATCATTGTTTTAGTGTATTTATTTGTTCAGTTAGGAAGAAGCATAGAGGAGCGAGACAAAAGGCAGCTTAATGTGAAAGCGACAGGTGGACAGGTAGCTACTGTAATCCTGCTTGTTGATTTGGCCCATGTTGGTGGACCAGCTGGCACTGCAGTTGTAGTTGTGACAGACAACTTATTGAGACAATTAAGGCAGCTCCCTTAATATCCCGAGTGCCTAAGTCATTATTCTGTGCATTTGCTGTAATTTTAAAAAAAACATTAAAATAAATAAAAAATTGTTTCCATCATTTCTTCTTTGGTGCACTGTTCTAACAATGCTACAAAGGACGACTAAATAAGCGAAAATGTAAAAACAACAGCAGAAAAAAGCTTTTACCCAAAACTGAAATTGTTTTTTGTTTTTTTGTTAACTCTATACCAAGCAACAACTTCTGGGGCTAAAAAAAAAAGGATGCTGACCATAAAATTGCAGTTGCTTGAAAGGCATCTTGAGGCTGCCTCCAAAAGCGAGTCAGTCACAAGACCCCCATGTTAAAATGGGCACATTTACATCAGAAATAAATATATTTTGTAGCTTGATACAAAAACTGTCTTGGTCTCCAAAGCTAATTTCCTCATTTTATGACAAGTGTGTGGGGGGGATTTTTTTTTAAATAACTCACTTGTTGTATTAAGGCTTAATGTTATGCAAAACTCAGGGCATATCCACTTTGAATGACAGGTGGGTGCTGTCACAGGACAATCCTTGGCCCAGAGACGTTTGCATGTCCCGCCTCAGATTCACTCACACTCCTTCTCCTTGTTCATTATTGATTAGGAGGAGTCAGCCACTACAAAGACAGCGACAGACGGAGCCAAAACACTAAACTTCAAAACCACCCTTGAGGAAACCTGTTCACTGTTAACCAGTGGAATGGAAAAGTACCTGATTTGCAGCCACTTCCAGGAACCACAGATGTGGGCCACTCACTTTCACTGCCACAATATAAAAACATGCAACACGCTCTCCGTTGAGAAACAGTAATTACTCTGCATTTTGTTCACAATATTTGAATATATTGGAGTTTTTCTGTACTCAGTCTTAACGCTGATTTGCAATTTATTCAATATTACATCATAAGCTTCGATTAGCTTTTGACTGACAGCCTGATTTGAGGTGAGATGACCAATGAAAACATTCCTTATGAAATTTGTTCTTGACCTTTGGACTGCGCATATAAGAAATTAATCTTACCTTCAAGAAGGTTGGCTGATGAACTTTTGCAGAGTTCAGTACATCTAATTGCATTCAGGAGTCATCATGAAACCCATACATATAATATCTGTAACATGAAAACAAATGGTCAGACAGAGGGCTTAAAAAGCAACTCTCATTAGTCCTACATCAGCAAAATGGCAAAAAAAAAAAAAAAACCTGCACAAGAAAGCGAACAAGCACCAGACACATACAAGATCGGCCATTAGAGAACATCAGACCAAAACCCGTCAGAGTATTGACTGAGTTCAGCTCAAAGGTCATCGACACAGAATGAGCAGACGTCTGGAGAAATACCAAGAAGGTCATTTACATTCAAGGCCAGAGTCCAGCTTTATACTGACCACTTGATATAATGGGATCTCAGGTCCATGGTCTGTGGTCTAAGGTCACTTTTCACTAGATTGAGACTATGAAATGTAGTTGAAGCATTTTAGCTTGAAAATACTGAAGTAAAAATAAGCAATGAAACTCAATTTATTACTGTTTTCAATTGTTAAAGGCAACTCACATGACAAATGTTGACTAATTTGGTTATTGGTCGGGCTGTATGGCATCCATAGGCTACGAGCAACGCCCATTATTCCTCCTCTGTGATCAATTGCATTAAATAACCTGCCAGTTTGCAACATCAGAGCTGCTAATTGGATGATCAACTTCCTTCATCTCCTCAACCGACATCTTTTCTATGCCTGAATTAGCCATGTCCAATGATTTCTGAGATGTTCTAAACCAACAGGCCCATATTAATACCCCCCTTACAAGATTTGTCGATTGTGCAGAATTTAGAAAGATGCCAGTGCTTGAACTTTCTAAAGAACATTTTTCATTCTTGACAATCATTTCTGTTTTTTCACATAAACACGTGTATTCCAGGAGAGACTGTTAAAAAATGTGCTCCAACATCCCAAATTTAACCAACATCATATCTTTCCCCATATCTTCTTTCTATGTTGGTTCATCTAACCTTCCAATGTAGATGTTTGGATCAGGTACAAACACTGACACAGATGGACAAAAAGTCTAGTTACCCAACCTTTACTGCTTTTATTTCCATGTCAGGTAACTTCAGACAAATAAACCTCAACTTATACACAATGTGAGATTTGTTAACTACAGAAATGGTGGAAACTTGCAATTAGAAATAAAACATTCCTGTACGAGACTGAGATGAACATAAGGAATATGAATAATCGTAACATATAAAGTGCCTGAATGATCACATTGACTTGCTATAAATGTGCAGGCCACATAGTGTATGCACACGTCTTGCTATGTCTGAGAACTGCATACTTAAATCCTGATAAAGGATTCCACAGTACACAAAACTGTGCAATGCAGATGGATTGTGTGTTACCATCCAGCAGCACAGGACAGGCTGGAATCTTTTAAAAATGGTAATTTTAAGGGCATGCTTCCATCAGTTACAGTCTCAGGGGCTGGATAAGATTAAACAACCCATTGACTGACTTTCTAATGCAGAACTTCGAACAAAATAGCTACACTTGTAGCTCCCCCCTCCTCCCAAAAAGGGATCGATATCTGAATCAGATGAAGAATCACTTTATTCACCGAGAGCGGGGGAAGCAGCCTGGATTTGTCTTCGTAACATCAGAGCAGGAACGCTTTGACAACTTGTGAGGTAAGATAAATACGTATAGACAAACCAGATATGAGGGTACGTTCTCGTATTGAGCGCAAAGGTGCAAAACATACATCATACATGGGCAATCCACTATGGACAGCTACAAAAATATATGCTACACACAGTGTTTCTTCATGGCAAATTCCAGCATAATTCGACAGCAGTGGAGTGGTCTTATGGTGCATAAAACAGACAGTAAACATGAATCAAATAACACTGTCACAGAGCGTGAAACATGTCAAGAAGTACAAAGTCTGAGGTCACGCAGACGTCCAGAGTCTGACTTTTTCATGCAGTGAGCTCTCCTATTACTCCAGTCTGGTCTCAGGCCCACTTAGCTCTAATTACTGCACCCTAATGGCAGGGCCAATCACTAGCAGGTTAATTGTTTGATCTCTGCCATATGTACAGCCTGCCGCCATGTTAATCCACCTCTCCACACTTACATGAGCCCGCCACGCAGCGTCCCACACGGCCCAGCTGCTGCTGTCAGAGCAGCCGTCTGTGTTGGTACAGAGCACCAAAGTGTGTCAAGGAGAGTTTAGATGGGAGGTCACATGTAACCCAGGAACCAAAGAACGAAACAGGACAACAACGTGCACTTCGTCTTTGTCATCATGATTGAGTGGCGCTACTTTACATCTTTTAGCACGACTTGTGTGAGTTCCAGGTGAATATTTCTATGGGTTGCTCAATTTGAACAGATTTTTGGGGGCTGAAACAGTGATTTTTGTCAGTGGGGCAGCTGAAAGAAGCTGTAAAATACTTATTAAAGTTCATGGCAAAGTTTTAGTGAAATACTGCATATTTACAGGCTACAACAGACAGAAAATGTCATTCATTTGCTTGCTGTTTGGTGCATAACATTTAGTATAGTGATCAAAGGTTTTCAAGTACCTGATGCACAATGCTCACGAGAGCAGTGAGAGTGAACCATAACAAAGCTGAAGGCTTTAAAATACAATCAATGAGTCGGAAGACGCTAAAATACTCAGAGGAGCTGCAGTCGTGTGATAATTTTGTGGATTTGTTACGACAAGTGACCCCCTTTACAACAAGCACACAGACACTTGATGGATGCAACAGTTTTAATTCATTTGAAAGTGGCCATCTCCCTAAGATCTGAGTGTCTAAAGCTTTAAATGCATTTAGAGCAGTTCTGAAAAGCTGGAAGATGAGAGGGTGGTGTGATACATAAATTGAGATCAGCTGGAAGTCAGTTTACACTTTCAACAGCTCCATGCCAAGGCTAAGAAAAAAAGTGTGTCTGACCTGTTTCCTTTCTTATTTGGATCTCTAACGCATATTTAATTAAGACAAAATCGCAGTTTTGTTGTGGTTTCTTCATTTTTCAGAAAGACTCTGCATCCAATTTATTACTTAATATGGACACAGCTAGGCATGAGTTCATCTATCATTCAATTCATGCTTGTCACAGTTATCAGAAGAATTTTCACTACTGCCCCATTTGCACCAGATATTAATTAACATATGATCCGTATTTGGATCACAGAAAGTGCATGTTTCGGTCAGAATGTAACCCTGTAAAATTATACAGGTGGGAATTTTCAGTTTACTGTCATAAATAAATCCAAATATTTTTAAGCAATCAAAAGGGAAAGGAAGGAAATCCAAGACAATGGTTTTCATTATTGATCTGTCAGGTAGACAGTCAGGGCTTCACATCTGTACAGGTGTTATTTTAGGAATCTTCACAACCCATTCACCAAAAGTTTTTGCACCGATCAATACTTCAAGACTTGAGAATACGTCTGGTGAAGTGTTTTGACAATGGAGAGCAATGACTGGCTTCAAAAGCTGCAGAACCTTACAAGGTTATTGTCGCCTACGTTGGAGTGACGTCAAAACAGGTCACAAGGAAATCTTTTTAGAGCTTGTGTGCCGACTACCAACGATCACACCTGCACAATCCAATCGAGATAACAAGAATGCAGATTAAAAGCAAATGTCATGTGTGGGTTGCTATTATCCAGATAAAGCATCCAGGTACAGATAAGTTAATATCAGGTGTAAATGGGGCCTGTGTGTGTCAAAAACAGCAGAAGTGTATGGAAGAACAGTAAGGATTTTCCTCCATTCCAAGCTTTAAAAACTGTGTCCTTGTGTCCCAAGATTGCACAGTTGTTTCAAAGGGTCATTCATATCATTTGAAAAATAGATCACACACACACACTTATACCCCACACAGTATTCCAAATAGCCTTGCCTTGATGGAAAACAGCACATCCGGGGGGAAAGGACAGATATTACACGGATCATTAGTCGCAAATATAAAAAGGGAGCACCACAGCGGCCTAATGACGCTTTGATAAGCTCTGTTCTGGAAGTAAACATAATCTGTTGACTTTCAATTCTTTTGTCACACCACCAATGATAGTTGAGGCAGAATGAAGCATTCTGCTGTAAATGGGTTGCCGTCGTGCAGATCGGGGGGAAACGTGGGACAAACAGGAGCCACTGGAAGAGAACATGTAAATACCTTTTGTTCTTGTAAACATTCTTGAGAAGAAGAACTCGCCCAAGTGTCTACAGCTGCTTCTCATCTGGCTCGACATAAAGGCCTGCAGCCTTTCCGTTACCGCTGATCACTGAGTCAGTGTGACTCATGGAGCCTTCTGGACCAACAGTATTTACCAGTCAGAATTTAGGCCCACCTGCAAATTAATGTTACATTACTGCCAAAAGAAATTACCCTTTTCCTACGAGGTCGGAAAGAGGCCCGTTATATTGAAGGATGCTTTCTAGATGCAGTTATCTGAGGACGTATGGCAGAAAGCAGTATAGTGTGTTTATTCACATGGCCATGAATCTACCAAACAATCTGTGCAGGTTTAACCGATTGTGTACATTTGCGCTTAGAGATGTTAACGTTTTCAGCTGAATGGCGATGAGTAAATGCTACACTGGTGGCTTTGTTGCAGGAGGCATGCGGCGCAAACAGGTAGCAGATGGGAGAAAAGTGGAATTCATTATTATTTATTGCTTTACAGTATCAATGTTTGTGTTGAGAGATGGTTAAACATTAAGTCCAATTGCACTGTTTTCATGGCAACATAGCAGCCAGACAATGGAGTGCAGGTTCAAAAAGAAAACAAACACCAGACTTAGAAATGTAAACAAAATTAATCTATTTCTAGGCTTTCAGTGTAGGTCTCACAAAGATCTACACAACAGTCATGTGCTTTTGTAGGTTATGTGAAAATCCAAGCATACATCTAGAAGCAGCATCAACAAACAATTTGAGTAGGATAAAAACAAGATTTACCTTTTCAATGAGGAGCCGCCTGAGAAGAGTAAATATGTCCAGTAAAGGCAGGTGTTAAATACATGATCTGACAGCAGGATAAAGTTATTGAGCAAGTTGAGTCTCTTAGAGAGTAATGGAGTGACAAGCAACAAGTGTGCATGCAGGTGGAGAGTCATCCATCCATCCATTATCTATATACCGCTCAATCCTCACTAGGGTCATGGGGGGGCTGGAGTCTATCCCAGCTGACTTAGGGTGAAGGCAGGGGACACCCTGGACAGGTCGCCAGTCTATCACAGGGCCACACTTAGAGACAGACAACCAAGCACACTCACATTCACACCTACGGACAACCTAGAATGACCAATTAACCTCAACATGTTATTGGACTGTGTGGGAGAAAGCCGGAGAACCCGAAGAGAACCCACGCTGCATGGGGAGAACATGCTAACTCCACGCAGAAAGTTTCCGGTGCACCCACTGGAACGCGAACCAGCGACCTTCTTGCTGCGAGGCAACAGTGCTAACCAACTGCGCCACCTTGCAGTCCTGTGGAGAGTCATGTGACTGGCAAAAGGTGGGGACATACTGAGGACAACTAGTGGGCAGAAGAGGAACTGCAGCTGTGAAATGTAAAACGTGACAACAAAGTGAACATGGACTGAGATGTAAAAAACCGCTGTTGTGACAAATCTGGGAATAAAATAATGGCCTGTCTACTCTTAAAAGTTACTCTCCAGCTTCTGATTTGGCCCTCAGCTCATTTTTGTGTATCATAGTTACATTTTTAGAAGGCTTTTATTTGTTTGTTTTTTGTTTTTAACAAGAAAACAATCCCTTCCTGCTTTCTTACTTCCAGCATTGTGTTTTATGTCTTTTCACTTTTTCTTTTCCTAATTCAACCTTTTTCTTCTTTTATCTTATCTTAAAAATTACTCAGATGTAACCCTACACCACTGCTTCTGCTAAGATATGCAAATTTACAAGGTCCCAACCACTTTCTCCACTTCCCTCCTACTTACTCCATGCAGCTCGAGCACAGCAGCTCACCCACAATTCTGGTCAAATACTGCAAAACTGGGACACAATGATAAGTTCTAATATTTTAGCAAATCAAGCGTATGTTCAAACCAGAAACTAATTCAGAAAAATAAAGCACCACCCTTAAAGTTGATAGGATTGCTTCATTAGGTTTGTTACATATGAAATCCCTGAAGTCCGAATCCCCGCTGTTGAGACTGTCATCAGTAAACTGCAATTTAAACGCAGAAATGCTCAACCAACTGCTTGTTTCACCAAAGATATGTCTTCTTGTGTATAAAAACACCACATGGACACGTTTACAGGGTGAAAAGACCCTCACTGGTCTTAAAGACAACTGGTAATCTTCAAAGAAAATAGCGCAAAGCTGATGCACTGTACAACCAGTAGGGCTTGTGATTTTGAAATTTAGTATTAAAAAAAACCAACAAAAAAAAAGCCTGATACCAATAAACTATCAGAAAACTCAGATTGAATACAGTTTAACAGAAGATGGCACAGAGGAAGCCACATATCTAGCTGATACTGGGCAGCCATAGTGCCCCACTCTGGTCCATAGCTGCATAGGTGAGAGGGAGCGTATTGCCTACAAATGCACACTGCCTTTTATTCAGTCTACTGGAAATTGACTAGTCAGAGAATCGAGGTCATATGGCACCAAAAACATCTTGTAGGGCAGGTAGTTGTCATCGTCCATTTCTTTCTGCCATATGAGTCATAAAATATAAACTTTTGCATTGGCCCCTCCGTGCAACCCCACAGATTAATTGTTGTGCCTCTCGAACATGCTGTACATAACCAGAACCCACTTCACCTCATTACTCGAAACAAAAATGATCCACGGAACAATTTAAATGCATCAGTAAAACTGCCTTGTGGTGAGAGGATGCCTGCATTAAGAAAGGGTCAACCAAGGCATCTCGGGTTTTTCTATATTCATTTCCTTTATAATCGCTCAAATCCTCAACAGCATTTAGAGGCAATCCTCGCCCAGAGCAGTGTTTACTTTGCACACAATGGAAAGTCTGCTGAGAAGTGAGAAGGCGCAGGAATACTGACGGCCCTGCTTCATATTCAGTTCTCTCTTTGCCTTCGAAGGGGTCTTATGAATCCTAACCTCGTGCTAAAAGGCCTATGCAGATGCAAAATAAGCCACATTATTCTGTTGGAGTATTTTCAGTAATGTATGTGCTGATTTGGGTGTTAGTGGCGGTGTTAGTCGTTGAGGGTTTCAACTCTGAAGTGCATAATTTCAGGCAATTACATTCTTTCTGATGCAATGAGGCACAAGAATGTGTCAGGTGGTGAGTCGAGTACTTATGATTCATCCATGTAGCAAAACTGTGAAGCAGCAGAAATACTTCGTCATGCATAATACTACTTTAACCTTTTTTTTTTTCAGCCAGTGGATTATGTTCTCGCTTCTTTATTGGTTTTGATGAGATTGATACAGTTTTATTTTTATGGCTGCTTCTTGGAACACAAAAAAATGCAATGTTTACTGAGCCTGTGCATAAATATAACAGAGAAAGGAATAGTTTTAGTGTGCAAATATCTCAAAAGGACTGTATGAATGTGATTTTTACATTCTGTGAAAATGATAAGAAATTCAAACTAGAATAGTTCAATTTAAAATCGGTGCAGAACTACGTATATAAAGGTTTCATACAGGTTAAAGAGTGGTATTTTAAAGTATTTTTCCTTTGAAAAGACAGTAAAAAAAAAATCACCGTGGTCAACGGAAGTTAAAGAAGAGTTCAAAAATGAAAGTTATTTCACCAACTTTTTGACGATGCAGATTGGATGTTCACATTTAAACCACATTGCACTATGATTTGCTATAAAGAATACTTTGCCTAGCAACAAAAAAAGACGTAGAAAGAGGGCAGCAATAGGGAAAGTGATGATAGAAGAGGGAAGGTTATTTTGTCCGTGCTAACCAGCACTATGCTACTGACCTAAACATCCATCCATCATCTACACGCCGCTTAATCCTCACTAGGGTCGCGGGGGGCTGGAGCCTATCCCAGCTGACTTAGGGTGAAGGCAGAGGACCAGCCTATCACAGGGCTACACTTAGAGACAGACAACCAAGCACACTCACATTCACACCTACGGACAATTTAGAATCACCAATTAACCTCAACATGCTTTTGGACCTTGTGGGAGAACCTGGAGAGAACCCACACTGCACGGAGAGAACATGCAAACTCCACGCAGAAAGATCCCGGGTGTCCTCACCGGGACGCGAACTGGCGACAGTGCTAACCACTGCTCCACCTTGCAGCCCCCTGAGCTAAACAGCTTTTACAAAATAAAAAAAACATGCACATCACAGCCTCATACCACTTACATTAGAAGCCCATCAGGTATAAGTTAAATATTTGCACAGTGGAACAGTGAGCATAATTTTATTCTACATCAATGTCCACAACTGCTCCCAGTATAATGTCCTGAAAGCTTCTTGTTAGAACACAGAGTCTACATAGTTCCACAGTTTAGATGAAACACCAAAAGCATCAAAATTACGTCTTCGTGCAGAGCACGTTTTCCACCAGTGCAATACACGTGGGGAAATTCCTTCACACTAATCAATATTGTCTATCTTTTAAACAACAACTGAACAAATTATCAACATAATGAAACAAATGTGGGTTTTTTTGTGACACATTGACAGTTAATTTACATTTGCTATATTCACACAAAAGTGCTCTCAAATCACTTCAGTGAAATCGACTCCAAATTAAGTTTCTGGAAAGACATGCTTTGAATTTTTAAAATGCAATTTTCCAATGCTTTGGGCATTTTATTTTAAATTCTATTCACCTGCACTGCTATGTAGCAGAAACAACAGAGACAGACGCATCAAACTGTGCGAATAAATCAACTCTAATATGTAAACTAAGCAAATGTTGCTTTCGTAACTTGACTCTGAAACGCGATTGCCCTTCATGACGGATAATAGTGTCTCTGAATGACAATTTGTGAATTATTAGTGCGAGTTGTCTCGTAAAATAGGACACGTCTCACTCCCTGTATTTCTGTCCAAAGTCAAAGCTGCAGCACTGCGCCGCCTCGCTGCTCAGAGTATGCCTCAGTTAACCTGGACTGTGTTGTACACGCCCTGAGGCATGCTGTCAAAAAACCTTGCCTGATGACAACCTGACAACTCCATCCATCTTATTTACCCGCTGGACAGCACAGATCTGCTGTGGCAATCAATAACACTCACAATTAGTTTCCCTCCTGGGGGTGGAGGCGGAGGGGGGTACAGTGGTGGGGGGGGGGGACAGGGTTGGCCGGCGGTCCCTGACACAGCTGGACAGAGTGTACGTGTGGCCCGGGTCCACGCCAGCCACATGTCCTGACATTAGCAAACATCTCTTGGGAGGCGCTGACATTTCCATATGTCCACCAGAAAAGAGAGGGGGGGGGGAAGTCGTGAGCGTGTACGAGTGTGTGTGTGTGTGTTTTCTCCGTTACGTGTGAGCACTCATGTGCATTGTTTTGTTTCTCACCTTGGCTTGGTGACCTGGAAAATCTCCTCCAAAGGGGAGAGTGATGCTGAGGAGGACTCTCCGGAGGAAGCTGATGGATCTATATCAAGCCGTAAAAATAGATAACTGTCATTCATCATCGGGGCGTCTGGAAGTTAACCCTGACCAACAGGGCTTAACCACACAGAGCAGCCACAGAGCATACAAGTCCCAGCATGCCTCGGTGTCATTTGGATGCCCTTAGCAACCTGGCATGACTGCAGACAGGTGATTGATACCAGGTTTCCTCTTTGTGATTATGTTTTTATGCGATAAAATAGATTAGATCAGGAACAATATAAGGAGAAAAAAATCATATAAGAAAGACATATTGCTTGAATTTAAGTGATTTATTAATCTGAGTGGGTGGTATATGCAAAATATGACCTGTCATTCATGAGCGACTCAGATGAAATGAGGAAAAACTATTTTATTCGCCCTTGCTGCCAAGGACGTGTCATTTTTAGCACCATTACGAGGAAAAAAAGTAACAAAACAGATTTCAAAACACGTTTAACAATGGTAGAATCTCACATATTAGTCTAAATCCCACTTTTACTTCATTATTTTAACTACAATAACAAATCCGAGCATCACAATGACATCTACAGAGTGTCATGTTGCAGTTTTCTCCTAACATTTGTTGACTTATGGCTCAAAATGATGGATTATTATCTGTTTTTGACAAAAAAGAGATCTTAAAAACTCGACAGTTGCTTTAAGAACACCTACTAAACTGTGCTTCCTCTTAATGAATGTCTTGAATGGATCAATGTCCAGCAAATGAGTTTAAACCCTTCAAAAAATTATTAGATTATCTCACTTTTTCTCTCATCTCTTCTTTCTCGGCTCATCACGATGCCGTCACTGCAAACCAATTACCTTTCTCCAACCTCTTCCAGTGAGCAAACCCACTTCGAAACTCATACAAATGCTTATCTGGCAGAAGTACTTACGACACATCAAAAAAGCCACATTTCCTCTTTTATGTTTTTAGGAATTATTAATGTTGCTACGCCCTTTTAAAATCCTAAGAGAATGGCAAATACATATTCGATTTCCCCAGAGGGCAGCCGAGAAAGTCTGCACAAGCAAGTTGTTCTGCAGGAACACTGCACAGCGGTGAAAAAATGTATTAACTCAGCATTAGAAAAAACGCTAAACAAATAAGAGATGTACCCTCCTTTAATAAATGAGGCTTCAGCAATGAGAAACCTGAGGAAAATTGTTCCTCAAAGCAGAGACAATACTTCAGGCAGCAGGAAGAATGTGCTGTTTTGTGGTGTTTAAGGAAGAAGTATAATTTATCCACGTCTATCCAAGAGAATCGATATTTTCCTTGCGGTGTCCCACTAAAAGAAGACTAAAAGACTGTTGAAAAAAAGTAGAATAACCCATGGAAATAGCTGAAAGATATAACCTGAAAACTGAATCACTTTAACTGTACAACTTCATCTCATCAACCTGGATGTCCTTGAAGGTTAAAGACGGGGGTCTCGGCAGCCTGTGGCGTCATTAAATCACTGCGTGTCAGCGTTAAACTTTGATCATGACAAATAATGGTGTTTTCATGTGAGCCCACGCATTGGACATCAATAAAGCCTAATGGCGTGTCAGACCTATTAATGGATTACTGCACAGAGCTCATAAAAACACAATATCCCATCAAGTCTAAAGGCCCTAATGATCCCACAGTGTCTAGTAAAGTCACTGTAGGTCCCATCCCCTGATGGATATCAGCTCTTAGTCCATTTTATCTTACTGCTATTTAAGAGAACAGAGAATGTAAAGGGAGGACAAGACAGTATGATTACCTGCTGTGGTATGCAAGATGAGAGACTCCCAGTTTAGTCTTAAGTGCAGTAAAAAAAATTGCACTGAATATTAAAGTGGCAGCAGGAATGAAGACGAATGCTGGTTTTTGTGAAAGGAAATGTAGCTTTTAAGGCTTGGTTTGTAGATTTTTATTTTTTTTTTATCAAGAATCTTTCAAAAACATCCTAACGACTTGGTTTATAATTGCAGAAAATAAAGCTGTTTTTCTGCACAGTCGTCTCAAGGTATCTGAGGATGAGCTGTACATGGGAGCATTTCTGATTCTACCAGAAATAGTTCATTTAGCCACATATTTGGTCTAAAAATTACATCAGAATTTAGGGAGATGTGCTCCTTTTGCTTTCTCACTGAGAGAGAGACTGATAAAAGTCATAAATATAAAGCCGGAGCCTTCAGGCGATTAGCTCAGCTAAAGGCTGGTAAAGAGGGAAAACTGTTAGACTGGTGCTGACCAAAGTTTAAAGAATCTGCCTACCAGCAATTTTTAAAGCTCACTAATTAATGTTAAACTTCCTCTTTATTTTATCCTTCACACAAAAGGGAAGTGTTAAAAATGAGGTGGTTGCACATGTGCTGGAGCTATTTCTTGCCAAACACGTCATGTATCTTACAGATAGCGTGACGTCAACACTGCAGACAGATCTGCCGTACACGAGGCTGTATTCAGTTATAGTCACGTGAGCTGTCCTTTCAATGTCTTTGTTAATATACAGCAACAATGGACTTCGCTTGGACTTCCACATCACATCTATTTCTCTTTGTATCATTATTTAACAGGCATATACTGCCATGCAATTGCTTTGTTAATGTTCATTCTTTCACTATTAAAAAAAGCAGCAGCAACGATAGGCAGCTCTGCAGTGGAGCTGAATGTGCTTCGTAATAATTTTACCATCAACAAACTCTATCTGTTGGTTAAAAATCTATCAATCTCCTTATGGTATATTTGTAGCTGCTGAAGATCTAAACCTGTGGATGCATTTCTAAGGTCACGCTATCAATTGTCCTTTCCACCTTTAGTAAAAACCATAAAGATAGCAGAAAGAAAAAAAAGAAAAGAAAACGCATGCTATAAACGAGTGCTGTGATTTATATATTGGCCTGTATATCTGCACATGAGCGCAAGCATTTAGTGTGCACATTACTGGAAAAAAAGAAGTAATTTTTAGACGCTCATACATGCAGTGACACCAACATGGATGCATGTGTGTATCCGTGTGTGGGTGTTTCTTCAGACAGCAGCATGAATAGGCTGTTTAAGCCCTCTTAGCATTGCAGCCTGTGGATTTTGATGCTCTTAGAAGTCTGATCTAAAATCCGCTCAGTTATTGATGTCTCTGTTTTGGGGGGGAAAAAAAAAAAAGTACAATTTCTGCTCAGTTTAAAGCTTTCTTCATATGTCTGTCTGGAATCCTGTTTGTCACCTTTTAAAATCCGGAAGTGTAAAATAACAACTTGCTGATTCTCATTATTTCAGGTTCCTCTGCAGATAAATACATGACTGAAATAGTTGTTTGGAAATATGCGAATACACACCTTACTACTATATACTGTGCTGTGTCCTTCATTGAAGTGACAAGAGGCGAAATGTAGCATTTGGCATTCATTTTGAACATCTCATGTTTACATATTTATGCAACACTAATTAAACACGCTTTGAGACTCTATTTTTCACTGTGACTTTTGATTAAATCCCTCGCTGACTGTATGGAAGTCATCCTCTCAGGAAATGTCTCACTCACAGTGACGCAGATGGAAAGGTGACTTTATGACTACGCCACTAGAATTTACACTCTACAGAAGGTATCAAAACTGCGCAAGCCTCGACACTGGCCAGTCGTCAAATGGCACCGATCAGTGCTAAGCATGGTTCAGCATCACAGGACACATCACAAGCTTGTATAAGCCGTGACGCTCTTTTTTTTTCCCCAGCCCTCTGCACCTTTGCCCCCGGCGTCATCACCACATGCCGTCTCCCTCGTCGCCTCCCCTGCTCAGGTGGAACGTTATTATGCTGCACACCTGACACCGCTCAGCTTATTATCCAACAGAAACTGTAGAGTAAAAAGAGAAACGCTGCAACCCCACCCCCGGACATTCTCAGGCTTCTAAGAGCGAACATAATGTCGATATTGCTGCTGTCAGTTAGAAATAGTCCGCCAGTTACGTCAGCAGAGCTGAAGTGAAGAACAGGAAAACAACTTCTTTTATGTTCTGTAAATGCTAGAGCTCAACCTCTATATTTTAAATCAGCATCTTCTACATCATCGCCATAGAGGCAAGATGTCAGGGGGCACAGTTGCTCTCCTTTCTGTCACTTGTCCATGTTTGGTGCAGTCATTTGAAGACTATTTTTTCCCTTTACTTCTCACAGAAAAGAACAGATAGATCACAAAGAAGCTCCTTTTGGGTGCTCTGAAGATTTGTTGCTGCCATTCAATGTACAAAAAAAATATATAAATAAAAATTTGTACATTCATGATGATCACAGCCAAATACACTCGTCTTCATCTTGCCGTATGTTTTTGTTTTTTGCAGCACAAAGAGATTTTGTACTTCCCCTGGAGAATCCTGAGCAACAACATTTCGCACGTTGCCGTTCGATTCCGATTTCATTTGGGGGGGAAAGGGGGGAAATGGTTCCCAGGAGCATACTTCCATGCCTATATGAATTATCCCTCTTAATTTGTACTTGTTAAGCTGCATTGTATAGAAAGCTATTACACCTGGATGTTAGTCTAATGAGGGATTTGATGGGATTGAACAACCAACGAAGGTGATCATGGGAGTGCCTATAAATAGCCACTTCAGGCACATTTTGCATGCCAAGTCCATGCATTTTAAAGATCACCTCCATTGAACATCAGGGTTTTCACCTTGTTAAGATTACATATGGTGTTGTTTATATGCAAGAGGCACATCATGCTCAAAGTAAAGTCAACGCTATGGTTTAATACTGCTGCCTTGAAGCTGCAGCAAATGACATCACCGTGTCAGGATGGGCTGAGCGGTCTAAGGCACCAGACTCAAGGATAAACTCCTTCCACTGAGATGGGACTTCTGGTCTCAGAATGGAGGTGTGGGTTCAAATCCCACTTCTGACACATACCTTTATAAAGAATTACCATTGGGATCAATAACCCTTTTATCTTATGACAATCTCAAAAACAAAGATTCAGTCTTCCAGGGTTTCATACCTGGATAACCTGGGGAACCACGCTTGTCAACTTCCAGGCTGGAGCTTTTTGCATCATCATTGTTCTTCAGAATTGGTTCCAACATGTATGGCTGAATTACTCCAATATCACAACTTGCCCTTGTGCAGCACAGTGTTGTTGGTGAGCTGGTGTGCCTGAGCTGTTGGCAGAGGGGCGGGTGGAGAAAGAGACAAGGACTTTATAGTAGATGTGTATATTCTGAAGGATGCAATAGTGCAAACACAAGGCATATTGGGACATGAAGGGAGTTATTGTCATTAAATAGTCTTCTAAATATGTCATTTTGATCCACACAGGTGATTTTTTTAGGGGTTAAATCAATGATCAGAGAGGAAATTAAAGGTTTGTTGAGGTGATAAGATGACATGTAAAACGGTTGAGGTTGTGGTTTGATTTATCAAGACTGCATAGTGGGAAATGAGAAACAAAAAGGAAAAAACTGCATTGTTGTAACAGATAAAACACAGAAAACTTGGCCTGTTATTCACACTCTACTTCATGATACCCGACCGGACTAACAGATAATTTATGCGTCTCCATAAAATCCCTCCTACATACGACTTAAAAATAACTCTGCCTGTATAGTAGTTCTTTCTGAGGTCCTGGATCTTTTTTTTATTTCTCTAAGAAGTGAGAATGTATCAGGTGAATATATTAATATTTGCCTGGCTTTTTCATGTGTGTTTGTTTGAATGTGGATACACACTTCAAAAACAGCTTTATTCCTCCTCCTACCTGAGCTGATCTCATACGTGGTGAAATTGCCATGCACGGCTTCACTCACTCGAGGTCAAATCCTTTTATCGCTCACTGTGAACACAACCTTATCTGATCATTATTAATCTACCCTGAAACTCCTCGCCACCTCTCCTCCTCCAAGGTCTCGCCGCCGCCGCTTGTCCTCCTGCTGTTGTGTCTCATGTAAAAGACGCCGACCGGGGATTTGAACTCATGTCTGTAAACGTTAGCCTAAATGACAATTAGCGTTCGCCCCTGATGGTTGCCTGTGTAGTCTTCATACGCGAGGCCTCTAGCCAGAGTGGTAAACATGTGTTATGATAACTTCCCTTGTGCTTGTCTCTCAGTGAGAGTAACAGGGGAGGCCGTTTCATTCAGCCACCAGTGTTAGCTAATTATCTCTGGACCCCTGTTGTTCGACACGTTCGGCATCCCCACGGCCAGCCGCCCTCCTGCCGAGCGGCACTCCGAGTCTTTCCCCGACTCGCTCTCATTAGAGACGGTGGTTACGCTCGCCCTCTTCTTGTGTATCTCCTCGACTCCCGCTCTCTCGCTACCAGTGTTTCTTTATCTCTCTATGTTTGTTTCTCTCTCATCTTTCTTAGAGTGCCTCTCCAAACACTCTGTTAAATAAAGATTCCACTCCAGGCAGAACAAACCCAAAAAATTCAGTCAGAGGTGTACACACAAGCCTATCTAATGCCTGCATGGTCTCACACACACACACACACACACAGAATATATTTGCAAAACACAATGCAGGTACACGTACACATAAGCATGCACTCATTAACACTAGTGCACAAGTTGGTATGCAGGATGAAGCGCTCTTGTTGTATTTCACTGGCATATTCCCTACTGTGGGTTTATTAAAGACAGAGCATGTTTGCAGTGTTGTTTTTGCTAAATAATCCAGCGATACTTTATGTTTTAACATAAATAACACTCTGCAGGCTAATTTAAAAGAAAAAAAAAAGCTCATTAACATTTTTGTTGCTTAGCTGAAATGCTGCTAATCATTTTCCTTCTCAAAGCTCATTATTCAAAAAAAATTATATCTTTAATTTATTAATGAAGATGGCAACTAATGAAGCAATGCAAACTCCAGATTTAGTATCCCTGGCAATGTAAGAAGGGCATGCACAATAATTTGAATATTAATGAAATATTAAATATAGCATGGCCCATGGCTAAATGCCGATGGCCCTGTCTGTCTTGTAATGGCTTCATTTGTTTTGTTGTTGTTGCATTTTTTTTCTGCTTGTTTTTACGATTGCAAAGTGTGGTTAGTTTAGCTGAGCTTAAAGACAAGATGCAGGTGGAAACAGTTCAAAAATATGACTTCAGTACCTTTACAGTGCCTTGATTAACTTTGTTTTTTTTTTTGTTTGTTTTTTAAACCTGCAGAAAAACAGATGGTAAAACCAGAATTTGTGATTTTAGGAGGTGGAACTATTTCTTGGTCAACAGCTAACTGTGTGCAACATCCTGAAATCTTGAAATCACTACAGTGAGGTTGCGAGGTTTGACCAAAACCTCACTGTATTTGACAACATATGCAATAGTTGGAGGTGGTGGACAGGTGAACTGTTAATCAAAAAATTAAAGACATGTAACATTTTGCATGCCATGTCTATCCATTTTCAAGACCACCTTTGGTAAACATTTAGGTTTTTT
>NW_007578614.1:0-177069 GCF_000690725.1 Stegastes partitus
CTATTATCCTCTGCTGCACCTGCACAACTCACCTTTAAACTATAACATCTGTGACTCTTACATACCCCTGTCATATTAGTTCTGGATTATTTTCTAGCATCTGACGTTGCATCAGACCACAGTTTCTACCACAGTGAATGCAGCGCTGCTTCGCTGACAGCTTTAATATCAATGTTCTTTTAGTTGTTTCAGGTGAACTAATAGGACTACTGATGCTGACAAACTTGAAGTCTTTTAGTTGATTTCTGACAGCAGAACTCTGTAGTGGAATTCTTCTTTTGACTCTGCATTTAAAAGATGTTGGTAATGTTTAAACTTCATGAGCCTTGAATGGATGTATTTGTCTAACTGAAGGTAATCACAATCTGAATAACACGTTTAGTACAAGTTTGCTCAGTTTAGTGAATCTGATTGTGTGACTGTACCAGGAAATGTCAAAGAAAAAAAATTAAAAGACATTTGTATGGAGTATAGAAATGTTCTTGTGTGAGGTCTAATGTGTTCCTGCAGTGCTCAGCCTTGTACAGTATGAAAGACAGTTGCTTATTTTCAAATTTCTAATTCTAAAACTGTGATTACGCTCTGCGGGCAAAAGGTGACTGCAGCACTGCAGAAGTGAGGTTAAATGCAGGAACAAGGCACTTCCTATCTAATGGGCTTTTAATTGAACAGGAGTCATTGAGCAGAGAGGACTTTGATGACTACAGGGGAGCAAAGTCCATCGCCACCACAGAAAAACCTACACATTTTAAAGCCTTTCTTTTTTTTTTTTTTAAAGCAGGCCTTTCTGCAGCCAAACCAATTCATAAAAAATTATAGCCGCAATTGTGTCCTGCACAAAAACCCGTAATCCCCATTCACCGCCTGCTAGCCCATATTTCTCTCTCCTGCCCTTCACTTCTGCAGGTGACATTCTTAAGAGAGATATCAAAAGACTTAAGTAGGCTCTATATTATGGTGGCTCTGAGGCTGCCATTCATTGTCCTTGGGAGGCTTATAGGTACAATAACAGCTCATTGGGCTGTGGAGAGAAAAACAATAAAGGCAGACAAGCTGGTGAGATTACTGATGTCCACAAAACAAACAAAAAGATTCTAAATGCAACTTGTCTCACTCATAAATAGAAAAATGCAATTCGAGGCATCAAACCCGCTTTTTCACCTTCGCTTCTCCTCCTCCAAGAGGATTCTTATTCAATTACTCCTGATCTCACCTCTATCTCTATTGTCACTTTGCTGAAGATTTGATTTCTGTTTTGTCAAAATAGCTGTTAAACCCAATACTATATTGAAGCACAACACATGCTCTGTTTCCCCGAGGACCTCTCGTCTTGTGTTTGTCTGCCTGTGGGAGGGTGATAACCAGAAAGGAAGGCTGAAGAAACAGGCTTACCTCATCTCCTAAGCGTCTGATACTGCAGAATGGGATCATAAGGTCTCCGCGGTGCAGAAGCTCCTGCTGCAAATTGTTGCTCTTTCCAGTGGTAGAGTTTATCTGCTGGATGAGGGTGGGTGGTTGAGCTGGAGGGGGAGGGGGAAGCCAGGCGGAGAAATGACAAGGCAAACGATTATCTTTCAGGGAGGAGTGCGCGTGGATTGGAAAGTTGCTTTGGTGTTGCCTGCATTGCGCGGGTTACGCGAGGTTAATGTGAAATTTCACAGCAAATAAGAGCAGCCAGTGGGGAAAAAGTCAGACGGAGTGGCCGGGGCTGCGGGCTGCTGGAGGAGGAGGAAAGGGGGAGGTGTGATAGGAATACATCTTAATCTGGCGCTCTGTTTCTGTCAAAGCTTGTTCCGGGTCAAATTATGAGAGCTGGCCAGTGAGCTCAGTCCCATTACTAACAGATGAGTCGATCGCTCATCCTGTTACGGCTTTACAAGGCTTCCCCGATACTGTAGACAGGTACAAATTTAAGGTTGAGCGATGCCCCAAATTGGATCCAGTAACTAGGGCAATGGAACTACAATATCACTTTACGATCTCGACACTGAAATCCAGCCTCACGCCACATCTCAGCTAGAAGCAATGTGGCTGCCTTGCCCCCTGTGACATTTTCTAGATATTACTCCAGTAATATTCATTAAACACAGCCTCCACTTTAGCCGTATAACTAAACAAGAGTGAAATATACGTTACTTTGTTTTGCACACTTGCCGTGTCGCGGCTGTGTCTCTGCAAAGCAGAGCTGCGGTGCAAAAAATCCCTCCTCAAACTCACTGCCAGATTTGTCATTGTATTTATAGACCTGGCAAGGCTGATTGAGAGAGGCAATAGAGAAAGCTGTGAGAGGGAACAAAGGAGTTGCTGAGGGAGAGCATAAATGTACGGGGAAGGACTGAAATGATACAGTGGAGGGGTTATCAATCAAAACACTTGTGCATTTACTCTTACGAATAGAACAGGAGAGCAGGGCTTAAAGTATAGATAGACGCACGCAGCGCGCTCCATCATAAACACTCTCTGTGGTTTAGTTTTCCTTTTATTAGCTCTGCTGTCAAATGCATGTGGGCTGCGCTAATAGAAGTGATTGATAACAGTGCATGAAATTAAGCGCTCCCAGTCTGGAACAGCAAACACTAGCCGGTGAGAAACGCTAGCAGATTGTCAGTTCTATGCATGAATAGATGTCAATATTTAGCTACAGCGTGTCATGAGAAATTACATAAATGAAGTTGAGTGCCTCTCACTAAGTTATCTGTATTATACTTAACCACTGTGGAAATACCTGAGGAGGAATTCTGCATTTCTGCAATTTGGCAGATTTTTAGCTTACTGGTAAAAAAAAAATCCCCAAAACAAAAGGTGTGGACACCTGGATCACTGAAGGTGACTTAATATAGAGCAAGATGATTAATTGTTTTAATCTAAAAATCTTTGTATGAATAAGTGCGATTTTCAAATCCCACGAGATGTGATTTTAGTTGAGACTGCAAAAGGCAGCAGCTGTTGACAAGGGATGTGTGAAATGAGTTTCTAATAGACAGAAACTCCGCTCTGAATAAATGCGGCTCTGTATCTGCTGAATATGTAAATAGACAACTATTTTCACACAAGTGGGATATATCGACTTAAAGGTGATACAGTGCATGTTGTGTTCACAGTTCCCAAATGGTTAAAATATTCTATTATTGTGTTTTTAAAACATCGACTGTTGGTTTTCACTGGCTAGCAAACAGTGGCACACAGTATACCGATACTAGAAAGATATCACAACACAGCTAAAGTTAGAAAATGTAACTGGTATTGGTACTTAAAGAATGTACTTACTTAAAGAATGACAGTATTTTAATAGAAGCTATATTTGCTGTATGCATTGCTGTGCTCAACCACTTTTTTTCTCTCTCATAAGCAAACTACAGAGAAAAAAACAAAAACAAATGCTCCTGACACACTAAGCAGTTTATGGCCCTATTTTGCTAACAGCTGACAGACAACAGAAGAATATGTAAAAGATATTTTAAACCTAGACTGAAAGAAAAAACATGTGCATCCCACTGACAGACGTGCCGACTTGTTTAAAGAAATTAAGAGATGACGGGTTAGCGAGTGTGATTTATTTTGTGACAAGTGAACTTTTCCGATCATTGAAGTCTGGAGAGTCAATATTTGCTGTTTCACTTGGGTTTATCTTTTACGCGAACAATTCTGCATTCAAACGCAGTGTGAACTTTCTGCAAACTGACAAAAATCAGGCGCCCACAAGTCTGCAGATCAACAACATGAGTTATAAATGACCAGCTAAATTCCTGCAGAAAGACTGAAAGTTAGTGATTAAAATGTGCACTAAAGCACTGCTGACACTTACCTCTGCTAGGATTAAACCTTTTCTAAGCAGCGGTGTGACATGTGGAGGTGGAGAGACGTGAACCCGTAGAGCTGATTTTAATTAAAAGTTCCTCCAGTTTTGGTTAAACAATAAAACTTTTGACAACACTATGAGGGACGTAATTCCTCTCCGCTGCCTTGCTTTGATACTGTATTTTTAAAAACTGCAAATTTTAAGTTTGAAGTTGCATCTTCTATTAATTTAGTTTTTCTGATGTTTTAGATTTTTGCTCTTTTTGCATGGGTGTCAGTATATTTTGGCAGGTATTGCTTCAAAGTCATCATTTTGTTATTGTGACGACAGCACTAGCTGATATTGACACTAACTGCAATTGTGTAGGATAGCTGGAGAGATAACAAAAGGATAATGGTAGATGTTGTCTGGTTGCTGTCAGCACTAGACATGTAATCAAACATGGTTTAGTTGAGGAAGTTTTTTTTTTTTACATGGAAGTTGACTTATCTTGGGCTGAGTATTATCATATCTTTAGCTGTAGCTTATTTAAAAAATATGTGGTCACAAATGTAGGTTTGTAAAATAATTGTATTTTTAAGTTACAACCTGTTATAATGATTAAAAAAAACATTTTATTTTTTTCATCAATGACAGAAAGTCACTAGTTTATAAATTTTCATGTCTATCTTTTTCACAGTTTTTATTTTATTTTGGTTTTTTTTACAATTATATCATCTTTGCAGGGCTTTTGAAAGTTTGTATGAGCTTGTAAATGACTCTTAGTTCAGTAACACCCACATCTTATTTGCATATAAATTCAGACTTTCAACAGGCAATTTAAAGTGGAGTGTCACAGCATGCATTAAAAGAATAAATTCTCAGAAAATGAATATTAAAACCAACCAGTCCAACCTGCAGAGGGATTCAGGTACAATACGAGCCGATGTGACGAGGGCGCCCTGCTTAGAATTGGTGCATGAGGGAGATGTGCAAAGTAAAAAAAAAAAAAAAATTAAAAAGTAAAGTGAAGTGAAGCCAAAACAAGAAAATAGTCTCAAAAATTATTTGTACTCCCATTTCTACTGCGACATGCAAAAGATTTACTACATAATTTCACAAGTAAATAAGATGCCATCTGTTGTGTCATCCTACATAATTACTAGTTCCTCCTTTGCCAGTTCTCATTGTTGAAAGGTGAGAAACTCCTAACACATGCCTGCCACGCACACACACACACACACACACACACACACAGTCACACACTCACATGAAGCAGTGGCTGTGGAGCACGAGGAGGGTTCCAACGGTTGAAGAGAGAGGGGGGATGTAACTTTAGCGCCACGCTGGGATCCATCTGCTGTGTGGCCGTCCCCCCGCGGCCTGACCCCACGGATGCCGCTGACTCAAGCTGACATCCCAGTTCACAGGGGTATCAGGGCACCGAGCACCAGAAGAGTTCAGATGGCTCACAGCAAGAGTGGAAGAGCAGCTAACGTGCTGTTTTTATACAAACCGCGTCCAAGGTGGTGTCGCCACGCCAGATTTTTGACTGTAATGCGGCCAGATAATATATGTGAAAATATGACTCCGTATAGCGATAATTAAAAATCATTATTACTTTAATGTTTAGGAGGGGTTGATGTCATTGTCTTTTGCAACTATTCCGTCTTGGTGTTTAGTGAAAGACTTAAAGGGCTTACTGGGATTTACTGAAGCTAAATTGAACTCGTGGATTTGTTTACACTGTAGTTTCTTTATATCAGTCTCACATTCGGATACAGAACGGCACCACAAGTGTTTGAATCTCTTGTAAATAATTCAGCCACAACAATTATAATAGCTAACTCATTATCCCTCCGTAATGACTCTGCCTACTGAATAAGGTACATGAAAACATTGGAAAACAAAGGCAAGAAACGAGCGAAATGTGTTTTTCAGCTGTTGCATTCGGAGTCTAATTAGGGCAGCGTGGAAAGATTTACAAGATGCTGGTTGTGTGTGTGTGTGTCTGTGTGCTCACAGCTGCCATAGGAATCAGCTAAGTGCCTCTGTCCAGTCAACGCTGTTATTTCAAACTTCAAAGTTGCGCCGCGTCTGTGAGAAAATACAGTATTTTGGGGGGAAATGACAGGCAAGTTTGACAGACTTTAGAACAAAGATTATCACCGGAGGAGAGTGGCAACGTTGCAACTGAATGTGTGGAGCTCGGGCCGAGTAAATGTCCCGTTTTTTTGCTAGAGTGGTGCTCATTTTTATTAACGGGGTCACTGTGCATGGCAACATGATGTAGGCACAGATGCAGGAAAGAGGTTACCATGGAGTCCACATATGAGAGCACGAGAAGGAGGCAGAGATGCCACGGTGCTTGGTGAGAGTGAGCAGGTAATAAAGGAAGAAAAGAGGTTGAATAGGAGGCAGGGAGTGAACACATTTCTTGCACACTTGTATGTATTATTGCTATTTCTGATCATATGAGGTTTACATGAAACATCAGGAATTCAAATCAATGCATGCATGCTTCTGGGGTTATTCTGATTTTCTGCAGAGGCATGTGTCTCCACCACATCCAGCATCAGTCTGCCGTTTCTGCACTAAACAAGTTCCCACAGATTGGAAATGAAACCAGTTTGGCTTTCGGCTGTCGATCTGCCGCATTAGCATGGAGTCTCCATGTGACAAGAAAATGGAAAAAACAAATGTAGCCATCTCTTTAATCCTCTACAGACTTTAATTCTGCATGTGGATCATCATTACTTCAACCGTTTCTCAGGGTTTTTTTTGCCACATGACCTTTGTGACTCAAGAAAAAGGCAACGGCCTGTTCCAATCATCATGTCACTGGGTTAAAAACTGAATTTAGAACTTTTTCAATGGCCAAATACCTGCTAAGCTAATGACATTTCCGTGAGTCTCTGCTGTGCTTTGTCTCCAGTATGATTTGCATGTTGGCAATAAGCATTTAACCCGAAGCACTAATAACAGCCTCATAACAGAGTTGCTAACATGGCTGCTGACTCGTAGTCTTGGTAACTGAGTGCTACATATTGCTAGCTATTGCCACAGTGGTAAACAAAGCAGAGAAAGATCAGAAACCTGGACAACAGATTTAACAGAATCATAGTATCCAGGAGGGAATCAGGGTAAGAATTTATACATATGCAAACACGCAATAAATCGATACTTTATTCATTGGCTTGGGGAAATCATGGCATCCAGTTGCTCACATATCACACATTTTACAAGATAATGTGCAAATGGTGCCAATAGAATATAAAGTATAAATACAGCATAAAAACAAAGTATACAGTCGGGGTATCTTGGCCCTGCTGGACCCAGAATTATTGCACAGTTAAATGTAATGTTGAATTTAATCACAGTTCTCTAAAGCATCGGATCTAGACTTTCCAGGACAGAGCCCCCAAAATAACAGAGACTCATGACCCCCAACTATCCATGGAAGTGGTTAAAGCATACAAATATGGGTGCACACACACACACACACACACACACACACACCGGACCAATCCAGACATGAGCTTAACAACAACAAGAAAGAACACGACGGCTAACAACCCATAATATAATTTCACAGTAATTCAATCTTGTAGCAGAATACATCAATCAAAGTAATCTCCTGCAGTACTTAGTAAACATACAGAATGTATGAGCAGTGGACTCACGGTTGTTTTGTTGTTTTTAATCTTTTCTAACAATTGTGGCTCTTTTTTTACATTTCATGTGATTTCTGAAAAACCATCTCGTCACCACCACATTGGGAATTACAGCTCTAAAAACCAAACCATAGTGGGAATACAGAGGATGTAAATATGAAGAGTTCACAAAAAAATAAGTTCTCTGAAAATCTACAAAAAATGGAGTTATCTGTGTTTGCAAATGAACTCTTCATATACTCAAAGATGGTCACAAAGGTGCACAAAACACCGTATACTCTGTTTTAACAGATAATAGAATGTTTTGTTGCCCCTGTATCCAAGCCTGTCTCCAAATTAAAAGTCCTTGTGCCGGCATTGACTTTGTGAATAAGACGACATGAGTACATTCTCGTTCTTTATATGAACATGTAAGGGAGGTTTTGTGGAGGTTACCTGGACATGAATGTGTCAAACCCAAGCAAAGATACAGTCTTCTTGACCTTTTTCTTTTCCTCCACACATGGTGTTTCTATACTGCAGCAGCAGACTCGGTGTACTACACAGTGCTATTTTTTGCCTTGCTGGTTTGGTGCACTGAGGAAAAAGTGATTCAGGATATATATCCCTGTTTTTGAGGAGAAGTATAAGGCTGTTTGCCCCCCCTGGGAATACGCAGGGAATGTTTCAAGTCAAGGAAACACGTTTGAAAGTCCAACCCGCAGAAGGAAACTTCTCAACACGTCCGTCTCATAAAACTTTCACTGTGAACATTTTGACTTTTCAAACACGTGCAGCTAATCATGTTAACTATGACTGCGTCCCAATTACAGCAGGTGTGCCAGTTTTAAGGCCCTGCTTTTGCACACAGCCACCGGCACGACTAAGTGGAACAGAGCTACCATTAATGTCATTCGTTACACCTGAGATTATTCCGCTATGACAAGTCAAAACGCCTGTGAGTAAGGTTTATGCTGCTGCTGTCGAACTGGGTTCAGGGTCACGCAGAGGTCTTTGAGGTGGCTCCAGGAGGCCTTAAGGAGGTATTAGAAGGAATTTTAAGTCTTTGACTCTTCACTGTCTCTTGGCTATAGCCTTAAATTTACCATACAGATATGAAAGCGGTATTAATCTTTCCATTTAACTTTCTGCAAGAAGGCAGTTGAGCACATTTCCCAAACGAGTCAACTGTGTCAGTTAACTGCTCATGTGAAATGCTACAAAGCAAATCTGCAATTGACAGACATTCAGGTAGGTTTAGAGCTGATGAAAATTCTTAACTTTATCTTCTCAGGTGTAAGCAGTTGACGTACCCAGAGGACCTTCCTCAGATCTCAGTGGTTTTCATCTTCGTGAACGAAGCACTGTCAGTGATCCTGCGCTCGGTCCACAGCGTGGTCAACCACACACCGGCTCACCTGCTCAAGGAGATCATCCTGGTGGATGACAACAGTGACAGTGGTAAGACCTTTTACAGCTTCATTATTTGGGTAAAATATTTTTAAAAGAAACACCTGTTCAGATATTATTGGTATACTGTACTATAGCCAGTCTTTAAACAGGGAGTAGGCTGTATTTTTTGCCATCATAAATTCCAAACTAACTTTTAACTCTATATTGGATAAGGAGCCATATATGGTAACTTCCGCAAGCTTTAAAAGTGGCAGTGGGAAAACTCACATGACTTCGTCCAGCCAACCAGCGAAGGTTAGGCTACATCACAACACAGTGACTATGGCTTCTGACCAATCACCAGTGAGCCAGAGTGATAATTAGACAAAAGTGTCATAAGTCTGACTGGTGAGCTGGAAATAAATGTTCCTTCATCTTTATACATGTATATTTTTTTTACAATAATTTATCCACATATTATTTGTTTTGTTTTTTTTCCGCCTCGTTGAGCGAGAAATTGTGTTTGGTCGCTGCTTTATTTGCAGCCTAAATCTGAAACTTTTTTAAAAAGTCAAAAAAGAAAAACTGTCCTCTTGTATCTACCAACAACACTTTAGGACTGAAATGTTAAATTACCAAGTATTTCAATGAGCGCCCTATAAAGGGTTAAGCATGTTGTAATTTCTTAATTTGCTCAGAGGAAATTCGACTTCTGCACCTCCTACTGGCTCAGTTTTCATGCTTTTGCAAACCATAGTCCATGATGGAACATTTCACAATCTCAGGTCTTTTCACCCAGAGCAGATAAAATAGCAGAACACCAACATGATAGTAGGATGTGAAGGTGCAGGGCTTTGGATGGTGGATTTGCATTTGGGAGACTGTCCTAAATAACTCTTGGCTTTTATCTTTACTATCTTTGCACATTTGAAGCATGATTTCTGCCTACTGCAGCTTTAATTTCTTGTCTTTGATACGCTCTGCTGGACATTAACTGACGAGTAACTTAGATCTTGCCAGTTGCTGTGGAGATTTGATCAAACATCCTTCTGATCAAGTCTCTAAGTGCATCTTTCCAGACTTTGAATCATCAAACTTTATCACTGGCTATTGCTGTAGATTTTGCTATTCAGCTGAAAACAGTCGGCCTGTTTGTCTTGTTTTGTCTCAACTCAGGGATCATATACAAATGAGTTAGTGTTTTTTGACTCCTGTCTGAATCATCACTGTTTCCATGCTTCAGTTTCTGTTCATACTATCATATGTATGCGTGTGTTTCTGTATGTGTGCCACAGTTTGCTTTCTGTGTGTTTGGTTTTGTGAGTAACAGTTCAAGGGATGGAGAACCCCTGAGGGGGGACACTTGAGCACCAGGTTTTAAAATAGCTTTAAAAAAAAAAAAAAAAGGAGGAAAGAGAGGGGATGGGATTTGTCTCGTCACTTTCTAAACTGCCGCGTACTACTGTCTCCATGGTGATGTGGGCAAATCCTTCAGTTGCCTCCACACTGCGACGCCCACAGCAGCTGATGATGCTCGGCTCCACATCCCGAAAGCATTCCTGTTTGGAGAGGGAGGGACAATGAACTAGATTGCAGACCACACTTGGCCCTCCTTCACTTGGCACGGAGTAACAAGCCTGCCTCCTTCAGGCTGTCAGAGGAAAACGGCTCATAAATAACATACTGAAAGAAGGCCGAGCCGGAGTCACCACTGGCACGTCTCCGCTCCCCACTGAGGCTCTAACTGCCTGCTATTAAAGAGGGAGCCGTTAAAAGCCAGGAACAGACAGAAATGGCAGCCGACCCCTCCTCTCATTACACCAGTCTGCTCCACACATTTCCACTCTTACTGCGGTTTTCTTTAATGGATTTTTGAAGAACAACCTTATTTTCACTATGAAGGCTGTAATATGTTCAGTATTCAATTTCATTATATTTCACGTCCCCATCGTCCCATAAAATTTTATTGTTGTGTCTGAGATTCTAAAACACTATTGAGACTCTCCAAAAAATCTAAAGTGAAATCTTTAATGAAATTATTTCAGAACAACTGTGATTATTTGTTGGTAAGAAAGCGCAGAGATACTTTGGAGCAGCAATAATTAAACTTTTTATGTCGACAAAGGATTAGATGACTTGACGTGTGATATGAATGTTGTTTCTTGTATTGACAAAACCATAAAGAATGATTATCCTTCTCTACATTACCCCTCAGTTCTACAGTGTTTTACTGTCTTTCAGCTCACTGTTTTGGTTTTCTGGTCTCCCCTTTTCTGTTTAATTTCACTCTCACTGCTTAACAAAATGCCATACTTACTTTTTAAACCATTATTTATCCACTGTAGCAGTGCAATACTTTTTAAAAAAAACTTAATTTTAATGTATGTTTCCTTGTGTCGTTATTGTTTGTTTTTCACCTTAAAGGAAGCTCTCTCAAATTTCATTGTATCATCCCCAGAAGTGACATAGAGAGAAGAAAAAAAAAGAAACTGGGAGAGGAAAAAAAACAATAGAGGTATCTTGTAAAACTTTCTCAGGATCTCACAAAACGTTCTCCTTGCAAAACTATAGATATGTATACTTTTTGCAGTATGGAGAAACAACAGTGGAGGACACCCACCCATACAAGAGTTTTATTTTGAAATCGGCCTAAACTATAAAGACATCCAAGCAGTGCTTAGCAAGAGGCACAGTTTTCACAAAACGTCCAATAAGATTGATGCGACTTTTGTGATACCTCTATTTTTTTTCCTTTCTCCATGTCCCTTCCAGAGCTCCGTAGTATCCTGTGTACATTGACAATAAAGATAATCTAATCTGATCTAATATTAATTATTGAGAATTCAAGCAATTCTCTTAAGAGAATGACACATGTTCACAATAAATAAATAAATAAAGTGTGCACAAAAAAAATAAATGTCACTGCAACTAATGTGTTTCTGTATTTCATGACGAGAAACCCTTGTCCAAGATAAATGATGTGAAATTTAGTCACACCTGATAGTTAAATCATTATGTTGACATCCCATTCCCACTAATTAAACCCTGAAGATTCATTTAAATTGTCACAATAGCACTCCAGGCCTGGACACTCATCAGGACTGTCAGAATAAAGTTCCCTCGCCCCCCACCCTCAAGAAAAGGCGACAAATTGAAACTGATGTACAAGCAATTAACACGAGTGGGCAGTTCACTGACCTCACAGTACATGACCGTGAGGTGTTTTCATTGTCCGATTGCGTTTTGCATCTATAATGAAAGGTCAGGTCATTATCGCGTCGGTCAGCTGCTCTTACTGTATGTTTACCAACACTGACGATAATCCGTGCAGATGTGCGAGCTGTGTCTGCTGTGACATTAGATAATTAACATGCAAGCTGGACTGCTTGACCTTTCCTGGTTGTCTCTGTCTGTCCCCCGTAATTTAAACAAGGCTCAGTGAGACGAGCGGAGGTGCAGCCACGCTCACTCCTGGCGTAATGAATCACACACAGGAAGCATGTTTGCCTTGTCGCCACGACACATTTCCTTTGCTGGGACAGCCGCTGACATTTATTGGTGGCTGAAGGGTTTATTCGCAGCAACGCTTCCAGCGAACTGAACTGGGACTCCCGTTCTCATTGATGAGCTTTGGCTCTGCATGTCAGCCTGGATGACTCTGGTTCATTGTTGTTCATAATGTTAGCAGCAAGGAAAGGCTTAATGAGCCCTGCAGGATTCAATTCCAGCAAATACCACCACCAAATTGATAACTTAATGATTCATATAATGAAAACAGGATATAAACGGAAGACCAGTTGAGTAACAGCTTGTAATATTAATTTCAAGTAGAGATGAAGTACTTCAAATATTGCATACATTATATCTGATTAAGGCTTCTCAATAGAAGATTTGCTGATTAACACAGAGCAGGAAATTTGTCTGACACACGATGACACAAGAAATTATATTAAAAACATACACTTTCTATTTGTCATACATTGATCTTCATTTAATCTTCATTCAGCTTGCTTTTGTTCGAATTGGACTCGTTCTTTTGTTGCAAGAAACAATCAATGACCAACAGTTTGTTTTAGCACCTGATTCAGACGTTATCAGCCCATTAAGCGATCGTTATTATCATTCCCAGGAGGAACCAACCTCCTCCTCCTTCTAGTCAGTTCTGCCTCCACAAAATCACATTCCTCTACAACTAAACTCCATAATCGGTTTTGTTTTGAAACAAACATATTTTCTCAGTTATGACTTCTTGAGAAAAGGCGTCCAGTTTGAAAGAGTCACAAAATCCAAGTAAGGAAACATGAAGGGAGGATGGTGGCACAAATCTGGGTAGGAACCCTACGTGGGACTGTTATTGTTAGACTTCTTTAACTCTTTGTTGACTTCTGGTTTTCACTCCCACTGGTGGGACGTTTAAGCACCAAAACTAGTTACTTCGATTTAGGAAAATACCAAAGTTTAGGTTAAAACCTTTCCTTTTTTGAAGCTTCTCCTCCATGTTCTTGGCCTCTGTGTTGATTTAATATATAATTGACAGGTTGATAAGAAGTGAAAGTAAAGCAACAATATAAAAGATTTGCTGACTAGAATCATGAGCTGTTGAGTCTTTTCGTGAACTCTTTAACCCTGTCTGCTGTAAAAGGGTTGACCCTGTGCCCTGATCTCAGCTTCCAAACAAGCTGGGATATGGAGAAAGGCAACATTTCCTCTTGTGGGATCTAATTTTGTGAAGACAGGGTTGTTGTAGTAGGCCAGAAAGTGCATTCTATTTGATCATTAATAAGCAGAAAGTAAACCTAATAACACTGGCACCCTTTTGCGGTTGTGTGACTAAGTATATACAATAAAATGGAGCTTTATAGCACACAATATATGTAGCGACATGGTGCATTTTAATTAAAATCATAATCCTTTTTCCAAACCTAAGTGGTTTTGGTGCTTGATTACCAAACAACAGAAAATGCAAATAAGCAATGAGTGAAAACAAAAGTTAGAATTTTAAAAAAAAATGCTATAATAATGGTTTTGAGACCACTTGACTGAAATTCAAGTCTCCACTGACTTCTACCACCACCAACCTCTTCTGCCTCCATATGTGGACTATGGTTCACCCTTGTTAGTGCAAAATTGTGGCTCCACCACCATTAAAAAAGGTGATAATGGTGCACCATTAAGTGGAGCAATAGCAGTCTACCGCGCCAACTAAGAGGTGGAGGAGGTCCCTACTGACCCATACCGTATGTATAGGAATGATCCAGGATGATAACACTTGGTTTTGCTTAATTAAGGCACTTAACATATTGGCTCTGTAGGTTTCACCTGCAGTATTCAGTCACTGCTTGCAGTCAGACAGCAGTGAGAGCAGGCAATGTGATTACCTACACAGTATTGGAATTAATATATTAAAAGCAGCTAGATGAGGCCATGAAGAGACAGAGAGCTGAGAAAAAAAAATGAAAAAAAATCAGGTTAGAGAGTGTATCCCTGATGGTTGTTTTTTTATAATTTATCTGCCAGTTATTCAGAAAAAAAATCAAGCATAATGTTGATGGAGTAGAATATTAAATAAAGCAGATGTACTGATGTTAAGAGGGGGTTAAGAGTGGAGGAGTCAAAAAACATGAACCAATTTTCTGTTGCGCTGTTTCCAATAACTGCATGAGAGGTAGATAACCTTCATATTGCTGACATCCCCCTGCACACATCATTTCCGCAGGTCTACTGCCAAAATGTTTCCCACTTCCAGTGAGGAGCTGCACTGTAAACACAGTATTTCAGTGTTATTCCTGCGAAGCGGTTAAGCCAGGATGAGGAGTATCAGTTTCCTCACATTACTTGTGGTGAGCCAGTTTACCCGTTTGGTGACTTCACTGGTCTGCTCGTGATCGATGGATGCGATCGATTTCAGACTTGTTTCCGCATCAGCGTTCGAGACAAGTCCATAAATCCAGAGTTGGAGGAATTTGGCCTGCGGTTGGCGCAGCAGATGTACATATCTTTTCTCTGAACGTGATCATTTTACGACACCAGACAAAAACACAATTGAGGTGGTGCTCCGGAGCTGAGCTCACTGGATGAGAAATCCTTTGGACTGATTTTAACAAAGGGACACTACAGGTTAGTGACCAAAGCAGCATGTGAGAGGCTTTGCAACATGTAAGTAAATGCTAAGGCCTGTAGTCAAAAGGGTGTTTGACAATTCTGTACCATCTATCCTCAACACAGCACGATCTATGATTGTCTGTGTTTCCAGAGGAATTCATGCTGCTCTTCCTGCAGTATGGTATGTATTCATTTATATTCATAGTATGACGGATAGTTATTTATCTTCTGCTATGTTGCACTGCCAGTTCTTTAAAATGTATTCCCTGCTCCATAACTCTCTTCCTATGGATGCAGTCCAACGTTTTATTCACTTGGATCAGAGGGAGTCCCATAACTTTTCTCCTCCCCAGTAAAGCCCAGTAATTATTACACGCTAATAGCTTTTATTGTATTGTAGCTGGAGGGTAGGCTGATGATGAAGGAGCCTCATTGCACAGGTCCGAAACCTACAACGAGTGCAAACAGAACTAAGCCACTGAGGCGCTCGTTCTTTCAAAGCAGCACATTGTAGCTTCCAACAGTGACTGAGCCAAATGGGAGTGCACTAAAGATGAATCTTATTCATAAATTATTTTACGTGACATCAGTATCAAATACGCACAACCTGCTCATTTGTACCCATCACTTTGTGACTGTTTAGAACAAAGGATACAAAAGGTATGAAAGAGGAAAGGTCTAACTTTAGCGAGTCTAGCTCTCTTTGATTAGAGCGCTAGTCACCGGGAGACATTTTGTATCTTAAACCTCAGTTACCTCCGTCTGGGGATTTGAACTTTGATTCTCGCTTGTTTGTTTGTTTGTCTGCCAGCACGATTACCGATTGCCAGTTTTCAGGAAGCTTGGTAGAAAGGTGGAGCATTGGCAATAGACGAACCCAATAAAGTTTGGTGCTGCTCTGTTTTGGATTCCAAAATCGAGCAGGCTTTTGTCCTCTGTGGAGGTCCGTGCTCTCCGAGTGCCTTTCTGGTTTTAATTTTATGGGTTTTTTTCTGCTATATTACTACTTTTCTTTCAATATATGACTTTTTGTGGGTGGAAGAGGGCACCCTGAGACCAGAGGCTGCTTTGGATTAAAATAAACCCACATCATTTCAGTTCGTGAGGATGAACTGCACTAAAATCACCACAAGTGCTCCAATCCTTTTACTCAGTAAAACTACAGAAGCGGCGTCATTCTGATGTATGTAAAAGTAGCTATTTTACAGAACAGCCCACTTGACTGCTATCAATAGAATATATTATTAGATCTATGATTATTATGTAATGTATTATTAGGGGGGCCACACTGTGGTGCAGTGGTCAGCTCTGTCACCTCACATGATGACTGTGCAAGAGGATTCTGAATAGAGTTTGCCTGTTCTCCCTGTGTGGGTTATGTCAGGGTACTCAGGTTTCCTCCCACAGTCCAAAGACATGCCTACTACTGTTATATGGTGCATGGTGGTCTGTCTTCCTATGACGGACTGGTGACCCGTCCTGCCCCACCTCTCACTTCATTGCAGGATAAAGCGAGTACAGCTAATAACCAGATGTATCATTAGACACTGATACATCTGTGTTCAAGGAGCATTTTACCATTGTAGCATGTTGTATAATTTATCGTCTTCGGGCCTCTAGCAGCCATTTAAATGAAATCATCTAAGAAGTTTACAGGGGTGGAACTGCTTACAGCCGACATGAAATATGGCAAGTGAAAAAGTGACAATGTGTGGGTGCGAGACAGAGAGAAAGGTTTGTTATCCATTTGTCATCTGTAACAATGCATTGCATTTTGTAACCTTGTGTTTTTCAAATGCGATATGGTAATCTGCAAAGTGACTCATAAGTAAAGATTCCCCGAAATGTGGTGGAGTAACATTTGAAGTCAACAATTCAACCAGTGATATCAGAGAGAGGGGGGGGGCTGCAGGCACAGTGGGAGGAAAACATGCAAAAAGATGCTGCAGCTAATTTAAATCTACACCTTGTTAACCACCAGACCACACTGCTGCTCATTTGTTCATGTTAAACACAAGACTGAAATAGAAAACACCTTTCAACAGACAGAAAACGACAGAAAAAAAAAAAAAAGGTCCACTGATTTGGCGGTAGCTTTCATTTAGTCCAATGCTAACGCCTGTTTGCTTCAAGGGTCAGTGCTTCTAAATTCCCTGTTTCTCCCTGCAGCAGTCGCCGCTCTGTGTGAAGACCTTCAGTCAGAAAAAGACTCCTGACAATCCTTCCACTCCCTGCGTCTCCTCAATCACACAGACAGGGGATTAGACTGCCATTTTTTTTTTTTTTCCTACTTTCACCGGCTGATTTATGTTGTGAGCCAAAGTCAGAGGCTAGGTGTGGATGCTGTTCAGAGCCAGTGTGCCACAAGCGTCCTTATTAATCTCTCCCTCAGAAAGTGGAATGCTCAGCACTAACCCGGAGGAGAAGCTCAAACAGCCATCTATCCTCCAACGAAACACAGACAGCAATTTGCGGAACTCGCTGTTTATTCGGCAAACTTTGTTTTTTTCCCTGTGATGACAGCCGGCCTCGTCTGCGAGAGCGCAGAGGGGAGGAGATGTTATAATCCAGCTGGAATGAAGACGTCAGCACGGGAACGCATTAGATAGTGAGACTGCACAGCAACCTGTACAGTAACTTTTAACACGGTCTTAATTAGTCCAATCAAATAAGCACTGTCTTTCTTGGCTCTGGTTGATTTATTGTTGTTTGTGTGGAACATCTGAGCTGCCAAAGGTCCAAACCTTTAATCTTCCCTCGCTGCTCAGTTTAGTTTCCATTTTTCTGAAGCGGCAGTCGGTTGCCAAACAACACAGCTTCTTCTCGTTATCTTTTTTCCCTCGTACTAGTTGGAGCTGCCATCATCTGTGTAACGTTGCCATGAGTTACTGTAATGTGATTACTTTCCTCTAAGTTTAAGAAACACGCTGGTCTCATGGTCAGCCTTTGACACTGAAGGCACAAGTTCAAGCTGTTGAGACCAGGACCATTATTTTTAATGGTGGAGCAGAAGATGTTTGTCATAGGGATGCACGCTGCAGCAAAGTTTGACCCCAAATATGTTTGTCTCCAGAACATGTGTCCAGTGAGTTTGTGGCATCCATGTGAGGGGATATTAGGGTTCAACTGTGTTATTGTAGATAAAAATGACGGTTTTTGCAACTCAACTCTGCTCAGTGATTCTACTGGGACTTAAATAATATATGTCAACACTGGAAAAGGGTATTATAGAGGATAAGGACACCTTGTTAGGAAATGGAAACTGTCTATTTACATCCAGATGTAGTCCACAGCATCTTAGTTGGCTCTTTTGTGTTTCATTTATGTGGAAATAGACTGTAGTAACATATTTAATATACTTAAATACGTTGGGAAATATGCAGTGGGGTCTAAAAGTCTGAGGCCGCTAGAAACGATATGACTCTTTTGCATTAGTTTCTAATTTAATTTGGAATTCTCCATTATAAATGATAATATCAGCTTAACAATATGAATAAAAAGTTGAATCTCTGGAAAATATAGATGAATTTTGGAATATCTATACCCGTTCACGTGCATGTCAGGACAGTTTGTCTTTCTTAGTCTCCAAGGGTCTTATAAATGTTGAGTGGGGTTAAGGTCAGGTAACTGTGGAGCAAAGTCCACGACAGTCAACAGTCCATCTTTGGTCTTCAAGTCAAAGCTTTGAGGTGTGTTTGAGATCATTATCCCACAACAGTATGTATCCTTCCCACAAAAGACACAAACCAAAAGGTGTCCCTGAAGAATGGACTTCTCTTTGGTCAGGGTTGTTCAATTCTGTTCTCTTCAGCAAGCACGGACACAGAATTTATTCTTTGAGACCCAACAGGATAACTCATTTATTAAACTCATTGCAGTACTCCATTTGCTGCATGGCCATTAATGGATGACTTGCTTGGCGTACACCTGCCGAACATGTACGTCACTCTTTTCCATCCGTGTGGCAACTACAACTAAACAATAGTTCCTATTGTTACAAGGATGGAGCTGATTTGTTGCTTGTGTCCAAACTCCCCAAAGACTCATTGGTCTCCTTACATACACCTTTTGTTACTGCCACTCATCTCTAACAAGGATTCGTCAGTAAACAGAATTTTTTTCCACCATCAGTCCTACCCAAGTGTCTGGCCTTGTTTCCCCTCATGAGAAGTACTTCAGAGACGATACCCATCCTTCGACTACACGACCCTATTTTGACAGCACTTTTGTGATTAAAGAGTTTTGTCGTCCGTATTTAGAAAATTCTGCATCTGAAGTTGAAGTTGCTTTCTTATCTCCAAGTGAACAAAGCTTGATTTATTGATCTTGTGATGGTGTGGTCTCCTTTGGGCTGCCCGATCGTGCTTTGCATATAACCGATAGAGAGTGTTTAGGAGTGCCATGCACTGCCCACTGAGAAAGCCCCTCTTTGCTCAGAATAACAAACTGAATTCCCACACTTTGGCTTAGGTCTGATGCCATGTTTCCTTCTATCACAGTGCTACTTAGTGAGCGATGTTCCGCTGGAAACTTGAGGCAAGGCCATGTTTCTAACAGATGAACAATCTCTGCAGGTTGATTGACTGGAAAGAGCCTCTGGTGTGTCGACCAAATCCTCCAGAGTGCCATCTGAACAGTGTACAGATAAGACTCAAGGAAATTAACATGGTCACTGCTACTAATCTGCTTCATTTTGACTGCTGACCTTAAAATAGAGCACAATCTGAAATATTTCCTCTCTGTTTTATGTCAAAACTTTCTTGTGTTTTTATATAAATCCTCAAACTTGTTGGTTATTTCCAGGTTTAGATGAAAATATGACTTTATATGACACGGTTTTCTATGCGGATTTTTTGATTCCATTGCATTTTAAAAATGATGAAAGCAACTGGAATTAATGTTCTCACATTGTCATTTGAGTGCCATTTAAAAGAGGATTCTTTTGAATATTCTCTCTTGCAGTGGAGCTGAAGTTCAACCTGGATCAGTATGTGAACAAACGCTACCCGGGCCTGGTGAAGATTGTGAGGAACAGCAAGCGGGAAGGCCTGATCCGAGCAAGAATACACGGCTGGAACGCAGCCACGGCTCCTGTCGTCGGCTTCTTTGATGCTCACGTCGAGTTCAACACTGGCTGGTAAGGAAAGGTCATGTTTAACACAAGGAGGTCTAAGCTGTTTCTCTGTCCTCTCTCACCTTTGCCTTTGCGCTTTGCTTTTCATGTTTTTTTGGTACAGAGGCATGTCGAGTACGATTATTATCATTGAAATATGCAGTTTGGTCTGATCTAAGCATTTTTGATATCACGTCAGGCCAAGTTCTAACTGAGACAGCGCTTTTTTTAACAGAGTGACCCTTATTATTACTAAGGGTTTATCACCAGTAGGCTTTTCTCTCTCCCATTTCCTCTTAAACTGTGAGTAATGGGTTTTGTTTAGAGCTGGATAAAAAGACATCCCAATTAAAATGACACTACCTGTCCAGTACATACACACTTATGACAAGTGAGCGAGCCAAACACTGTGAAAGGCAAGAGTGAATGTAATTAAAGAGGGAGCTCAAAATGTTGAGCATTTCGACATTATTTTACTTGCGGGCTCTGGGCTCATTTTGTTATATGAAATTACTTCTGGGGGTCTCAGTCCAATGTCTGCCTGCTGCTTAAGTTTGCCAGCAAACAAGTCACTCAAATAGATGTAATTGGCACCTAATTTGAGCCTGTCATGCTGTCAGTGTTTGAAGATGAAGTGTAGCTTTTGTTCCCTGGGAAGCTGCCTGGGAGGCAGCAAGGTGACAAGGAGGGATGAAGGAAGAGGGCTGGAGGAGGAGAGCGCAGAGAGATGGTCTGGTTTTAAATTGTAAATTGCAAATACAAATTGCTTCTAGTGTGTCTGCATGCAGGTCAGCCTCTCTGGCTAAACAGATGCGAGAAATGTCAACAAATATAAATAATTCGGACAACCTGACTGACGGAATTTGCCGCAGACATCAGTCAAATGGAAACGCAGACATCATAGACGCGCCTCTGCAGTTAACAGAACTGCATCTTTAATGTGGTGGCAAGATGAATACATCTCTGAGGCACTTCTTGTATAACTCAGATTTATTTCAATATATCATTCTCATTTTATTCATCAACACTTCAACTCCACATTCACGTATTGTATACATGACTTCCTTTTGAAAACGATGCAATACAGCTTATGTTTGTCAATTACTGAACATGTTTTTATTTTAGACACTTCAGACTAACTTTGCATTTATGTGGAAGCCTTCAGACTACATACACAACCTCTGCTTTATCTTCCACTGTAATTATGACTTCTCACATATTAACAACTACATGGCTTTTGTTGAGCCTCTTTCCTTATTTCTTTGTGACAGTGAGGTTCATGTATAAATCAGAGTTTATTCTTCGATTAATTCTGTTACATGTTTGCAACATGGTATTTAGTGTTAGGCTTAACTTATACAATCACCGATGAGGAGAGACAACAGAAGGAAATAATCTACAGGAGATAAAACAGATTGGAACATTTTTGGGTGTAGGCGGAAATACAAATACAGTATGAATATGTTTATGACCAACACAGATATTAGCTTACTCCCACTAAATGCTGCGATGCTCACAGATTTGTTACAACAACGTCCTAATACATGTATGTTTATTATATTGACTGGCAAGCTTGGATAGTAACAAAGTAATAAAATTACAATAAAATACTACAAGTTGTTAAATTTACAGTTGAACGAATATGCAATTACATTGTGCTTACATTGTGACTAGAGATCAAGATGACTCCATTACATGTTGACCACAACTTAAAGATATGTCAGTTTTAATATTATGAAGCTTATTTTTGTGTTATACTGTCAAAAGTCACAGTCAGAATGAGTTACTCTTCCCTGGTTGCCAGTTTATAAATGGTGACTTAAGGAATATTTGTTTTTGTATGCTGATTTATTGATAATGGAATATATTATCCCTTTCTATTTACATTAAAAGCAAAATATGAACAAGTAGTAAATAAGTTCTCCTGTAGCAATACAAAGTCCTCCATGTGGCTACTGATTAAAAAAAAAAAAAACAGCAGCAATTAAAAATAACACAAAAGAAACACGTTGTCCACATAGTGCACATGGAGTTAACTGCATGGCAGCAGTAGTAGATATTTAAAGAGAAAAACTGAATGTTTGTGGAATACTGTGACTGCAACCTTTTTTTTGTATTATAACAATTCAGATTCAATTACTTTTTTTTGTTTTGTTTTTTGTCACACAATGAAATACTAACAGCAAAAAATGCCATGCAGTTTTGTGACTACATTTCAAAGTGACCCAGCTTGAACCTGTTATCTAGTTCAGTATATCAGATGTTCACTGTTCTGCTTCTTTTTTTTTTTTTCATGTTGACACAAAAGCAGTAAAAGTCAGGGTACATGACCTTAATAATAAAAAAAAAGGATAAACATACTACCACTGATTAGTCAGCAACCAAACCATGAACCTGTGACCTTTACAAAAGGATGATTTAATGAACCTGGATTACTGCCTCTCGGCAGGCTGTTCATGGCATGAATGGGAACTACAGGCCCAGAGGCCGTGCAGGCAGGTCACCCAGCCAACAAGCAGCACTCAGGGACAAAGTTGTATCATTGCTTAGGTGCATCACTGATGATAATTGATACCCCGGTGGTTCCCTCATCTGTTTGCCCATCTGTTCTTGTTCTGAAATAGACGTGCTTTTCATGCTCCCACATAACCCACTCACCCCAGTGCAGGCTTCAGTTATCCGGCTCGCCCTCCTTGTACATGCCACGGCCGTGTCGGTACGTTTCCTTTGAGTTAGCTCTCCTGCTGCCGTTCTGTGAATTTTACACAACTCTCTCTTCTGCTTCCCGTCACAACACACACCCTCTCGCCCACGTTTCACCTCCATCTTCCTTTGACAACCTGCAGCTGTAGTTTTATTTATTTTTCTCTTCTTTCTTTTTTTTTTTTTTGATTCTTCAGATTTGCTTTTTGCGTGAGGTTTTATTTACCGGAGTCAATGAAAAGCAGAGCAGAATCCCTGTGATTTTTCCACAAGTAGTTTTGAGGTAAAGGGATATAGCGATGGAGATGACAAGCATCCTGAAGCAGCTTGTTGGTTCTGCTTAGATTTCTTTGTGTGTGTGTGTGAGTGTGTGTGTGTGAGTGTGTGTGCATTTATCTACTGTATGCCTGCAAACCTTCTGCACCTTCCTGTTTGGACAGATTCACTTGTGGTATCTACACTTTTTCTATTTGTTAGAATGGGAAAAGAACCTATTTATCATAATATGATTATTCACCATGGCACATACAGTGATAAGTGAGATGGATGGTTCCTGTAGACGTTGTGGTGAATCTCCCTCAATGACCTTGTACACGCTGCCTGTGCATACTGAGCCACAGACAATGCTGCCAGCACTCAGCTGCAGAGCCGTGATTCATTGGCATCGTGTTCCCCCTGGGGTGCTGTACATTTGCAGCTGAAATGCATTCCTAGCTCGCATTACTGTTAAAGCAAACATAATTGTATCATACTGTATGGTGCACTTGATAGCCGTTTCCCCTCACACCATGTTGGTTTATGACGAGTTAAGAGGCGAGAGGTTTCCACACAGGGAGTGATGGAGTCGGAATTTCACGGCTTTGCTCTGCTTTAATACGAGGATATGAAATCGTTGCCTATCTTTAATGCGGTGTTGCATCAGCTTAAACGTTCACAGTCCATCTCCTCCAACACTTGTAACCATCCATCCCTGAGACAGCAGTTGTCCATTGTGGCAAACAGGACCTGTTTCCCTCTGCGGGCTTTGTAAATAAACAGGCCTGATAGCAGGAAATGAGAGTGTGTTGTAATTAGGAAGCTACTGTATGCCACACTTCAACCACGTGGTTGCAGAGGGGAGGCGCAGGAAAATTGATATTTATTTGGTTTTTGAAGCCCCTGCACAGTTGCAATCTCAGGTTATTAACGATGAATGATTAGCGGCGTAGCAGCTGCTCCATGCTGAGTGTGCACTGGAGATAAGATTGTCATTGCAGGGAGGTTGTAATGAAATACATGCTTCAGAAAGCAACACTTTGATGAATGTTGAATGCTCCGCTGCTATATGACCTGCCGAGTGCATCTATCTCGACAAAATAAAAAAGACAAACTGGTGGAATTCATAAAAGTAAGAAATGGATTAAACCATCCTCTGCCTCCTGCAATTATAAAATATGTAATATTTGTCACATTTATGGTGGATATTGGCTGCTTTGTTAATATCATGGCGCTCTGTCTGCTTATTATGCCATGCAGGTTCAGTGGCATTATATTAAATTCAGCGGGACATAAATTCTTGAAGGCTGAGGAAATGTTTTTTTTTTAGCAAAAGTAAATCATGTTTTTCCTCTCGCTCACAGCATCTGGCAGTGGCTCAGTGTTTATATCTGTCTGGAGATGAGAAAGGAGGCTGCAGCCATACTGAGGGCTTCACAGAGCACCGGCCAGGCAGACCTCCAAAACCACAGAAAAGACAGGGATTTATGCCACCTTTACGTTTGTATCATATCAACCACATCCTCAGCAAATGCATTTAGAAGTAGTGTGGAATCTAACATTGCAACATAAGAATCTTTTCCAGTTCTAGCTTCTGCATACCACTATCTACTTCAAAAAAAAAAGCCCCGACGCCGTAATGAATTGAAATTCTGTGTGGTTACCTTAACCTTCTTTGAATTCTGCATCTTTTATGGGAGACTGGCCAATATTAATATGTGCTCGACATATACATGTCTGAGCTGTTCTGTGAAACAGTCAAGCAAAAGGACTGTAGACAGGCACACATTGAAAGATTTAATGTGCTTAAAGATTGCTAGAGGCACTGCAGGCTTAGATTCAGCATCATGCATAGGCAGCAAACGCAAATTAACACTGTCAGAGTTCATTTTAACACTTTCCAACCGTCTAAATGAAATCCACAGCACAGTGTCAGTTTAAGTCTTTTTAAAGTGTTGGAATTAATTAACACTTTTTAGGGTAATTATCAAAATGTAACAATCCTCGAAACTAAACAGTGTCAGCTGTTCTCTGAGCTGGTGGGCATTGTTAGAGAGGTGTTGTTTCCATATTAACCCAACTGAATTGAATACTGGTTTATACAAATATCATATGCAATCTAATGCATTTAAGATGTAATGAAAATGTAACAGAAGCAACTGTTTTATGCTTTTAGTCTTTAATGAAAGCTACTTATCATCATCAACGTAAAAATCCCTGCAGATTACTCTACGATTACTTTAAATTACATCCCGAAGTCTAAAAAGGATGTAAGCGAAACGGCATTTTTGAGTTTTAGAAGGAATGTATTTTCTCTCAGATTACATTTTTTGTAATGTATCACAAATATATTTCAAATCAACACATCTTTGCCATTTATTACATAGCTTTAGTGTTGCTGCTTTGGGCGGAAATTGTAGAAGAAACCTTAAACTTGTTGTGGAAAAGTTGTATTTTAAGCAAACTTTAAGTAAAGATGGACAAACGCATTGTGGTGTCTCCCATAGCTTTTCGAAGCAACAGTTTTCCTTCCAACTCCTGGTTAATCCAAAAATGAACAAAGATGTGGAGTGTAAGTGGAGCTGAGGTGGGCCATCCAAACGTCTCTTGTCTCTTGACTGTACTTTAATGGAACCAACATGTCAGTCAAAGCCCTTAACTCTACATAACTTTAAGCCCTAATACAATTTAAACCAATAAGTTATATATAAACATACAGTTGTCATGAATTGGGAAATTAGCTTCAACTATTTTGTGTACCAAGTTGTAAACATGTTTATATGTGCTGTAAAGTTGGACATTTTAACACCAGAGTCTACAGGGATTCAATTGCTTTTGGATCCAGAGAAGCTGAAGTTTTTGTCACCTTTACATTAGCTTCATTTTTCAGCTCCTGAGGTTGGTGCTTGATTTTAAACCAGAAGTGTTTCCTACTACATCACAGTCTTCGCTTCGCAGGGGAATATACTTTTAAAGGAGCATGCAGTTTCGTTGTTTAGCAATGTAATTTTTGGAAGGAAGGGTTGTTAATTATTACTTTTATAGCCAGATAGGATGTTAGTACAATTACAGGAGAAAAAAAAAAGGAAAAGAAAAAAAAACATATTACAAAACACTACCATGGTTAAAGAAATACATGTATAAAAAAAACACACACACACACACACACAAAAAAGGACCATAACACTGAATTGTGACACTAGCAAAGACATTAAAGACCACCTACGAGGGGGACTATTTCTTAAACCTTGTTAACATGCCCATAACGTTCTCCAAAACACAGATTCAAGCAAAATTATAAATATGTCACTTTGATATACAGAGATGACTTTGTAGGGTTTAAATCAACAACCAGAGGGGGAACTTTAATAGATTTCACCCAGAACAGAGTTAAATTAACATCCCATAAAGTGAAATTTGTGAGGAACACTCAATTTGCTGTGCTACTCCTCCCCTCAGATAAATTTGGGCCATTTGTGAAAGCCACAATGCACCGAAATTACATCTTCCCTGCATGGATAGCCACCTCACATGTTCTGCCACGTTAAGTCCAATGCAAAAGATCTTATTTTAGGCACCGAGGGCTCTGCTGCTCTTGGGGCATAATTCTGAGCGCAGTTAGATCCCATTATCTGATAATTCTCCTGCTTGAGATTCATTCCCAATTTGAGATCCATTAATCTGGAAAATTTAAATAAAAAATGCAGTCTGAAAAAGGAGAGAGCTGCAGGGGTTTTTTAGCGTCAGCTCTGGACAAAGGTAGGACAGATAGTGAGACATCCTCTGAGGCTGCCATGTTGAATCAGGCGGATGTAAATTTAGTACCGTGATATTTATCCTGCCTTGTGACACACCGCTCTGTTTGTTTTAAAAATGTGTGTGCAGCCGGATGTGAGGCTCCACAAAGGATATCGCCTATTTTGAAAGACAAACACTCTGCTAGCAAGAGTTAATAAATCAAAAAAAAGAAGGGGCTGCAGTATGAATGCAATATTTGGTGTTTTTGAGCAACCGGCGATGGAGGTTGTCAACATGTATTCACAATATTGGATGAGTCATCACAGGAAGGAGGGGAAATCCTATTGTTGCACGGAACTGAGTATGATTCGGCCCGATGTGGATGAATAACTCTCCCAATGTTATGCAGATGAAATGGCAGATACAGGAAGAGGGATGACACAGTCGTCTGTCAGTAACCAGATGTGTCCTCGTTTCCAGAGTGCCTCTTATCTCATCAGCCTCGTGGATTCTGGAGGTGCAGACTGCTGCTCGGCTGGGCGAGGGGGGTTCGGGCGCTCAAGGACGCAGGGAGACGAATGGGAAAATGCTGCGATAACAGAAAGATCTTCAAGAAGAGAGCAACACCTCTCTGGCTAATCATGTCAAAGTAGCCTCGTCAGAAAAACCTGCCACGTTCAAATAGTGTCTTTCAACCTAAAGCAAAGCCTTTGTAACTGTACATGATATGCAGACGTTCAGTCAGCAAGATTTGCTCAAAGCGTCTTTTCCAACTAAAAGACAATGAGTTAAATCCAGATGGCTCTGACACATCAAAAGATTTCAAAAAGAATTCACTATATTGCAACATGCAGCAGTAAAAACTGAAAAATTATCTGGGCCATTTATCTTCAGGGTCAAGCTATTTTTGAAGTTAAACTGTCAGATCTATTTTGTGGTTTTGCTTCAAAGAGAATATCCAGGGGACATAAACACATCTGTACATCATCGATATGAGGATGTAGCTCAGTGTAAATCCACCCTGTCTCTGTTTATTTATATGCTTTGTTTAGTTTTCATATTTATTTTTGAATAAGCTGATTTATACGTTGCGAGTGTGACATAAATGCAAAATGAGTGCGATTTCAGTGACAGTCACAGATCGGCTGTTTGGATAATAACAACTGGTTGTCTCTCCCTTTTTGCCAGATGAAGGTAGTCTTTGTGTGAATGTGTCAGTTTCAAAACACTAAAATCTGTTATGACAAAGTCTGTGGGGAAATAAAGAATCTAGAAGTGCTGTTTAACCTTGACTCTATTAAGAGAGCTGGACAGGCTGATGCCACTGAGTCGTACTGCCACTTTGTCAAAGTCCCATGTAGCCCAGAAAGCTTTTTTTTTTTTTTTCCTCCCCCAAAAAATCGCTATATTAGAAGACACATCTATAAAACTGCTGACAGGACACCTCCAGCTGCAAACAAGGTCAATGACTACTTTGTATGAAGATTCTTTTTTATACTGTGATGGCTTTGTATTTGTAAAACATAAATATAGAGCACTGACAAGCAGTTTCAAAGACATGCAAACCATGTGGGTGGGTCAGCAGCACAAACACTAATGTGCATATGCAGTGGGCTGCACAGGGCAGAAACAAACAAGGAAGGAGGAAAACTTTTTGAGCGCTTGTAGCATGTAGCTCCTCTTCTCTTTTCTCAGTTTGTACAACCTTGATTCCTTTCCTCGACTCCTCTCCTCCCATCTTATTCCATCCTATCCGACATGCGAGACATGTACTTGAGGAAGAGACACGAGAGGAGACAGGAGTCGAGGCAACAGGCATTTAACAAAATGAGACATCCCTGCTTCAGAGCCATTGTTCCAAAGCAACGTCAATTAGACATGACGTGTGGCACATTGTTTTGTAACAGCCGACTGCTGTGTTTTGTGATCTCTGTCAGATGGGCAGAAAAGTGTTTATGACAACTTACTTTTAGTTCAGTTCACAGCGTGGCACAATGTGACAGGAAGATGTCATACTTGTATAATTTGTTCTATTTATTTTTTATATATATAATTCATGTAACTCATTCACTCGCGCTTTGAGGTGAAGACGTGTTTTTAAGGTCAGAGTTAAGGGGAGTGTTATGTAGTGAAGTAATTGCGTCCTTTTGTAATGCAGATGTGTCTTACAGTCTGTGAGGCTGCAGATAGACTCTTTTCACTTGCAGAATCCTTTTCATTGAAGTGAATGAGCGCCTTTTTTAAAGTGTGGTAGCTGCACTGATTGCTTTTACATTGATGGCTGTGACCCCATAGGAATCATTACATGATAGTGTATGACAAACAAGTTTACATTTTATGTGCATTTGAAAATAAGAAATTAATTAAAATCTGAAGCAAATAACATAATAAAAAAAAAAAAGTAACCTTTGAAACATGCAGAAGCTACAGCACCTAATCCAGCTAGCAGGGCTGCACACTACAGACAACGTCTCAGTCTTTAATGTTCCCAGGTTGGTTCATCGTTGCCACTGACATTCAGAATGCAAATATAAGGGACCATTCGATATGCATTAAAGGGAAATTGATTTGATGGAACAGAGATTACTTAAGGTGTATTTGCTGGGGCAGCTGCACTGAACAGTCTATCAGGTTTTGAAAACGTGCAGGTTATGACATTAAATCATTTATTAGAACTGGAATAGATCTATTGTTGAAGTTTTTCAGCATATACCCTCAGATTCAATGACATTTTGCTGATTAGATTTTCAACATGCAATGGGTTCTATAAGATTTAATGGTCATATTTCTTAAGAGCTGTTGAGAAACTGTTAAAAAGCAACAGTCTGTCATGTAATACAATGTTAATGTGCAAGGTGACAGAAAGAGTTCAGCATTTTGGGAACTTATTCACACTTTTTGCAAAAGCCAGTTCTATGCTTTCTGCATCCATAAATAGGCAGTGGTCCACGAGGGTCCACGAGGGTTGGCCGAGGTCTCCATGGCATAAATTTCATCATCAACAAGAGTCTGCATGACTGCTTGGACACAAATTTTGGGCTGCATGCAGACCTCCGCAGAGGGACAATATGTTCAGCCGTGGTGTGCATGCACTGAATACGTAGACGCCGATTTTGATGAAGTAAGGAACGGAGTCCTCCAAGGAAATCCAAAAGGACTAGAAAATAGTATAATAGCAACTAAACATCTGTTGTGTCTGCAGCTGTCTGTGTTTCTGTTTGAGTATAATTATGAAATGGGGACTGATATCACTGTAATGCCTCACTAAGTAAGTACAAAGTTTTGCTATCTACAAGCACCTCTAAAGCTCATTGAATAACATGGTATTTGTTTATTTAGTGTATAAAAAAGCTCCACCTTACTTATGCTTGTCTCTTTTTGGTTGTTTACCTGATCATGAGGTTGTAGCTGCTTGACTTATTCTTTATCATAACTACCAACAAAACCACAAAATAAATGATAGGACCCATTTTTCTGTAACAGTTAATATGTCTTGGGAGTAAAGACAAAACGAGCCATCTGTCATCCTCTCAGATAGGCAGATGTAGAACTTTTCCTAAACCTTGCTTCAGTTATTAAATGATGACTTTTCCTAAGCACTACCTCATATTTTGCTGACGTCACCCAAACAGTTCATTTTGGATCCATTCCCTCTGTACTTTCTGTCCCCTACCTTCATGTGATAAGAAGTCATTTTGCCTCTGGAAGATAAATGGGTTTCGCTTTTTGAAGAGAAGTAGATGGGGGAGAAAGAGAGTAGGGCGGGAATCGGGGCGAAGACACAGAGGAGGAGAGTCAGTGGGTGGGGAGATAGCGAGAAAGTTGGAGTGTGGCGGAATTCTTGAGAGATACATTTATCATGTTATAATTGCCGGCTCTTTTTTTTTTTTTTTTTTTTAATTTAGCAGTATATCATGTGACGAAGTGATCGTATGAAGAGTTGCTTTGAAGATATGGTGAAGATCTTCTCAGCATGAGAAGATTATACAAATATAGCTGCTGCCAGGAGCACTGGAGTGTCGTTCTGTACCATATGGATCTGAAGACCATGTTGCCCTTGACCATGGTTTTACATAACTGAGGGAGGTTACTATACAGTATGTGGCACTGATTTAAAAAAAAAAATAAATCCCTCCTGTGACCAAGAGAGACAGGCATCATAAATCAGCAATTGTCCTACATGGTACTAAATACCATTGCCTTTTAAGATCTTAATAAAAATTTACTATTCAGAATGAAAACATCAAAGAGAAAAGGTGGGCTCATACTTTTACTTTGAACAACGTCAGATCTTATGGACAGGTGTAGGTGACTCTTAATCATTAGTGCCTACACTCAATGATAAAGATATGATTTGTCATTTTAGGAAATAAGTCTCTTTACTTGGAGTTGAAGCCAAAATTTATTTACATCTCGGCTAAACATATTTACAATTTATCCTTTCAAATTTCTTGACCACTGATCCAAGTAACGTTCCCAGTCATAGGTCAGTTTGAATCACTGCTTTAGGAATGTCCATCCATCCATTATCTATTCACCGCTTAATCCTCAATTAATTAATTAGTTAATTTATTAATTTCGCGGGGGGCTGGAGTCTATCCCAGCTGACTTAGGGCAAAGGCAGGGGACACCCTGGACAGGTCAGCAGTCTATCACAGGGCTACACTTAGAGACACAGCACACTCACATTCACACCTACGGACAATTTAGAAATACCAATTAACCTCAACATGTTTTGGACTGTGTGGGAGGAAGCCGGAGAACCCGGGGAGAACCCACGCTGCACGGGGAGAACATGCAAACTCCATGCAGAAAGATTCCGGTGCCCCCACCGGGACACATACCGGCAACCTTCTTGCTGCGAGGCAACAGTGATACCAACTGCGCCACCCTGCAGCCCCCAATTTAGGAATGTGTAATATCAATATAAAAATTCGTAGATGGATTTATTTAGCTCCATTTTTTATTTTACATACTCGTTGTTAGCAGATTTAAATTGTTTAACTTGGTTGAAACAGTTTGAGTGGCCTTTGCCAAGCCTCTGACAAAAGGTTGCTGGAATTTTGGCCCATTGTTCCTGACAGGACTGATGTGTCTCAGGCAGGTTTGTAGGCCCTCTTGTTCACACAAAGTTTTCAATCTTGTCTGCATTTTTTTTACTGAATTAAGGTTAAGGCTTTGTGAAGCCCACTCCAATACCTTGATTTTTGTTATCCTTAAGCCTTTAAAGCCCAACTTTGGAAGCCTGCATGGGGTCGCAGTAAATTAAAAAGTCCCTTTTGTAACTGGTCTTAAACTCCCTGCATTATATCATGTGGTACTACTTCAACAAATCAAAATAGTTTTATTGTGAAGTGCACTAGTCTGTCTTGCAGCAAAGAACCCCCACAACATGATGCTGCCACCACCATGCTTTATGGTGGTGATGGTGTTCTTTGACTTGCAAGCCTCGCTCTTTTTTTTTCTTTTCCAAACAGAACAATGGCCTAACAGCTAAGTTTTTGGCTTCATCAAACCAGAGGACATTGTTGTCCCCACCTCTAGTTGCAAACTACTGGCTTTTTCTGGTGGTTTTTGCAATGCGCCCTTTTCCTTGCTGAGCATTTTTTCATGTTATGTCAACACAAGACTTGTTTTTATGTGGATAAACTTTTGTAAGTACTTCCTTTTATGAAAGTGCACGTAAACTTCTGAATCTGACTGTAGATGAAAAGATTAACAGCCTCACAAACTTGTGTGTTTGTGGAAACTGCTATGTTTGCTGTGCCCAGAATTAAAACATCTGCCTACGAGCCTCTGTAAGCTCTAAAACCATCTTTCCCGTTTGTTCAATCCTGACGCAAAAAGGTTAAAAATGACAAGTTGTGGGTTCATGTTGCAGTGTCAGTGTCATCCCGGGGTCTCAGTTACAGCTCCTAACTTGCCATAAAACCACTCAGCTGTAACATAGTTGTAAGTGGCCCATTAAGAGCCACTTTTAACCTTAATATTTTTGGTGAGTATGTGTTCTCCAATTAATGCGTACCAGCCATAGCAGCCCTGGAGCAAAAGCCACGGGATGAAGAGTGTGTGGAACAAGGCTGTTTCGGAAGCTACCTCGCAAACACTTTGCACAGAGTAAATAAAGAGAGTGGATAGTTTTCCAGGGAGCATACTAACCCTGTCTTTTCACCTGATGTGCTTTGCTTTATCAGGTTCTACCTTATCAAGTCTCTCGCCGGCATAAAGTGTCACATTTTGACATTTCGTTTTCAATAGCAGGAGATATAAAATGTGATATGATATTATTTGTTGTTCCGTGCAAAATTCATTTTGCAAGACATTCACATCATGAACAGTGGAGGGAAGCGGATCCTGGAAATTGTTGTTGAATAAATGCTGATTTGACGGATTGCATTGCCAGTAAAACCCATGTAAATGTAGAGATAGAGTATAAGTTGAGATGATGTCTGCAGTCATCCATAGCTGCTCCTGGCAGCGTCTGGTGGATATTGACTAAACACCTTTTTATTTAATTTATTTTAAAAATATTTGTGTTGATTTCCTGCACATACGCATTCACAGGTTTCACTTTACATTCAGTTACATTATCCATCAGGTCAATCATCACCAACATTGCTGCAATATTAATACTTCAAACCTCTACAGGGCAGAATGAAAATATGCACTGCTCTATTATTTGCCCTGTAGCACACTGTTCTCCTCTCGCTCTCTTTATTCACCTTCTGCAACTGTGCAATGAAGCCGCTGCATGCCTAATTCATAAAGTCAGCTCTTAACTCCTGTTTTTTTTTTTTTTTTTTCCCCGTCCAAAGGGCTGAACCCATTCTAACCCGGATGAAGGAGGATCACACCCGCATTATCCTGCCCGCCATAGACAACATCAAGTACAACACGTTTGAGGTGCAGCAGTACGCTAATGCCGCCCATGGCTACAACTGGGGTCTATGGTGTATGTACATCATCCCTCCGCAGGAGTGGCTGGACAAGGGCGATGAGACAGCCCCTATCAGGTGAGGGCCTCAGCTGGTGAGCAGCGTCCATTATAGATGAGGATGTTTGATGAAATATGGATAGCCTTGGGATATGACTTATTCATGTGTGGAGCCATCAAACTGAGGTGCTCTGTAGTCCAGTGTGCCACCCAAACACACAAATAAAGCCTGCCTATAGAGCAGTCTAATTAGCATGATGAATATCTTCATTTTGATGCAGGATCACGAGGCCACGGTGTTGCGGTGTCATTAGTGTAATTGTGTTTTGAATATGAGCTGGGTATTCTATTAAACCGCCACTGATTGGAGGACAGCACAGGCATCATTTCATTCTATGTAATCCTACAATTGGTGATGTGTGTCCTCGGTAGAATCATATTGGGAAGTAATAGACTGGGAAAGAGCAGAGTTTGTTATGAAATGGTTTTACCTGTTTGGCCAGTTCAAGCTACAGCATCACAAACAATGTCCAAAGTTAAAGTGAATGCTTTAAATGAGAATTCACCTGTAACAGCTCTTCAGAGAATGTTCGATTGTTGGCTGTTTGTAGCCTTGAAGGTAGAGTCATTGTTTCGAATCCACAAGCTGTCCATTCTGTGTGCACTAAAATAATGTTTTTTTTAAAAAGGTATTCTTACACATTCTTGGCTCTGTAAATGGGAAAGAAACAAAGTGATTCCACACAACACAATTCCAGTGTGTCCTGTACAAGGAAGCAGAAGAAATTAGAGGGACTGTAAATCTAAACATGCTAACTAATTATTAACAAGCTCTCTCCAGAATCGCAGACTCTACCTTTAATGCTGTTTTTAAGTCAATTTATATAGCTTTTCAGAGTCAGCCCTCAAAGTGAGTCTAACCTTCTTGGATGCCTCCACTACATCAATGAACCTGTCAATAGTCTTGTGGTATGGACAAATTTAAGCAGTCTTTACAGACACCTTGAACATTTCATATATTGCTTTAACTGTGTAGCAGTTTATTTTAATGTGGTAAAGCCAGAAGCAATGCTGGAGCCGGGAATACGAGGTCAGAGCCAGCATGAGGAAGCGTAGCTTTTGGTTTTCATCTTTTCCATATTCATGGGGGCTGCTGAAACGCACATGTTGCTTTGTACTTGGTGCATTGCCACAGCAATTTCACTGCTACACTATAAAATGAAAAACAGTGATAACACATCCCGGCATATGAAAGGAACAGAAATAAAAATCAGCCATCCTTCACGGGGGGAGATGAAGGGTCAGGGTCAGCGGTACAGCAGCAGCTTTGATCTGCCTAAATTGTCAGGTTCAAGGGCACCTCAGTGAGATGGAAACAGCAGAGATGTATTCTGCACACAGGTCATCTTGTTAAAGGAAAGAGTATCTAGCTTACCGCTGCATGCACGAGTCACAGTAGAGCATCTGTTGATGAGGAGAAGCAAGCAACTGAGGAAAGGGATGCTGTTTTTAAGGATTTCAGGCAAATGAGATGTGAAATGTGCCAACAGGGTTACATTTTATCACAAATATCAAGTTTTATTTGCGTAACCCTGTCGATCACATTTTTAAACTCACTTAAACCAGAAACACAAAGCAAGTACTGTTAGATCAAGGACAAGCACAGAGGGCATAGGCATTGAGCAAAAATCAAAAGTAGAAGCAATCACATACAGTCAGTAAAGCACTGTAGCTAAATGTGACTAAGCCAAAAGCCTGATCAGCAAGGATTTGAGGAGCCTGCCTGAGGATCTGAGGCGGCATGCTGGGTAATGGGGAGTTCAAAGGCTGGCAGAACGTCAAGGTTGACCTTGTGATGCTTTAGCATTGATCAGTAATTCTTGTCAGTTGATTCTAACCCTGTGGATAAATTGGATTGTTGCTGGAATCAGAATAAGGTAGATTTGTGTCAGTGAAAGTCTCTTTTTTTTGACGAGTCTACACACATGAAACATAAAGGTGCTAATCCCAAACACCAGGGCATTCACATGGACTGTTATATTTTGACCCAGAGCAAGAAAAACTGAATTCCAAAGTATCATCATCTTGCTTCATCCAGTGCAGGCAAAGCAATAACGCTTTAATCTGACATAGGGTGTCTCATACAAACAAACAGTGTGGTCTAAATATTTAATGTCTTATCAAACCACCATGGAAATCACATATGACCGAGCACGAGCCTCAAGACCGGAGATCGGTGCGAGGCAAGGAGAGTTTCAGACATCGCAGAGCTGGTTCGTTTCCCCTATTGAGGCTTTGCTGCAAATGGACAGATCGCCTCAAGGGCTGGCTGAAGTGTGTCGGCTGTGTGGATTTCTATTGGAAATCATTCTCCGGCTTGTTTCCTCAAGGTTTCTGCCCATCAACAACAGGAGCTCTGTGACCCCTCAGAGCGCAGTCTCAAACCTTTCTCTGGTTGTTTGGATACATTCACCAACAAAGAGAATAAAAGGGTGCAAAAAAAACCCCACAATCTGAGAGTATACAGAGGATGGCAATCATTTTGGAGTCATAACAAAAATAGGGTTCCTTTGGCAACTGCTGTAATTATTAACCGTACAGAATCGGATAGCGGAAATGGTCGACGACTGGTTTGGATGTGTGGATGGAAACCTGAAATCTTAAACTGGAATCACATGGATATTTTGTTTTCAAAGTGAGAAGCCATTTGTTTGGATAAGAATAATACTTTTTATGATAGACCACACTAAATATCCGTGTTTGTCATTTAGTGGGGCCTTAAAATAAGAAAATATGAGCATCAGACATGAATAAGTAGAAGATACACTTATAGACAATACCACTTTTGTATACTGTTGATGGAATACTTAGATAAAATACTTAAATTGTTAAAATAGGAGTATACGTCTTAATGACATTGTTTAGAAATTTAATAAATTACTCAATGCTTTTACAAACTGGAAAACTTTTTTTAAAGCTCTACATCATATCGCTCTAATACAACTAAAGCAATGCAGCTGTCAGATTTTTTAAACAGTAGGTCAAAACAAGCCAGATGTCTGGTTTAAAAAAAAGAAGCAGTTTTAACAGCACTGCCTTCATCTGGGAAAGAAGTCTTAAATGAAAGTGTTTATCTCGCCATATCTTGCATACATGCATCAGATGTTCATACTGCAAGCAGGCTGCCAAAGATAAGGGGTGTTAGGGGCGAATGAGCCCTGCAGGCTGACCATCTGCACACTAAAAATAACTAAACCTCATGACATTCAATGAGAAATCTCCTGGAAGATTCCACCATCAATCTGTGATGTCTGATGGAGTCCAGAAGTTATTCTGTGACTTGTGGGTCACGCAGTAAAAAACTGTGGCTGCATTGCATCTAAGTAAAAGGTTTTTCTTGATGCAGAAAACTCTTCTGTGGTGGTTTTTCTGTTTATGATTCTTGAACGTTGCTGTAAAATCACTAATTGGGAGGAAAAAGCAGTTATTAGTTGATTCTTAAAACCAAAAGTCCATGTCTAGTATTCAGACTGTTTTGTCTGAATTTTTAGAGAAACGTCTGCCTCTAATTTTTGATTTAATTGGTTTCAGTTAATTGGCCCCAGTATGCTGTAATCTAGGCGCGATTTAGTGCTTTAGTTCATGCCTTAATATTTCTTGTTTGATCACCTTACACAGCAGACAAATGAGACAGAGACCAAACTTTGCTGCAATCTACTAAAAATTACTAAAAGCAGAATGCACTCAGGTTCTGAGGGGTGAGGAAGAGTACTTAGAGGGATGGGTATAACATATTCAGATTTTTGAACAGCACTAAAGCAGTTGATTGATGTCAATTAGTTGGTCTTCCAACACTGTAAAATGTGATAAGTGCTTGAGTTGTGCCCTTTTGTAGAAACTAATAGAAGAAGTTAGTCAGTTTTAACGTCCTGTGCACATGTACATGGGTATTATTTACAACGTTTCACTTTTTCGTGCGTTTTGGCTAGAGGTGCACAATATATTGGCGACCACATCGGTATTGGCCGATATTAGCGTTTTTACCGATATATCTATATATTGGTCCGACGAACAAATTTAGTTGATGTGAAAAAACGATGATTGTCTAAAATTAGTGCCTTCGTCTCTACATTTGATATTGCTGCTATTACTTTTTTTTACTTAAATGGTCCTGGACTTGAACATTACATATGTTAAAATACGTTTAAATATGTTTCACTTTTGTAACATAACAAAGAAGACTATGTGGTCTAATTTGGTTTGGGCTTCTTCTGAATAGTTTTCACGTTCTCACAGTGCTTACTTATACAAATGTTTTGGTGTGAACAAAAATTGAATATCAACATCGGTAATATCGGTTATTGGCGATATCAGAAATCTTAATATCGGATATTGTATCGGCCAGAAATGTAACATTGCACATCGTTAGTTTTGGCCTTTCATCCATGTGCAGCTTTAGGTCACCGATAATGAATCTTTTGAAAAACTCCTTAGAAGGTGAAGGTTTTTAAAAACTACATTGACAGTATTCACATGTAGACAGCGAAACCAGAGAGTTGGCTTGTTATGTCAGTGTGTGTTATTTATTTTGCCTACATGAGGCATACTTTTGCATACGTGGCAGAGAGTTCTATTAGTTAACAGGACTTTTTGCATGTTTAGAAATGTAGATCCGTTATGCAGAGGAACAGAGGCGTCAAAACTAGTCCACATATATGATTCACCTCATTCTTGATGCACCGCTGTTGGCAGCCTGCTGGAACCAGTATTAGCCTTTTTTCAAGCGTCTGATTGGCTAACTTGGTTTTAGGATTATATTGCCAGTTGTTGGTGTGGCATCCTCTTGACACTGTGCTTTTGCATTGCCATGCTAATGGAGACTTTTGGGGGAAGAAAACTCCCATTTTCAAAGACAAGTGTAGATGTGAACTGGACCTAAAGCTGTGGTTTTTGAGGATGTGGTTGGTGTCTTACAGGACGTGTTACATCTCTGGGGAGGTTATCCCTGCAGGGTTCTGACGGGTGAGTCGGGCCGTCATGGTGATTCAGCTCACCTGGTCGTTCTCCCCTATATAAAGCGGTGGCAGGCAGCCAGGCACTCTCTCTCCTCTGTCTTCCAGCTTGTTTGCTTCTATTTGCACTTTGGTTAATTTCCCTTTTAGTTCAGTGAAATAGACTTATTTGTAGTTACAACTGTGTGATCCACCCCCCTGTGCCCTGCTCTGGGTTGTGACACTGGCATCAATGTGAGGATGCTTCTCATACAACATTTCATGGTGTTGAAAGACATCACAAACAAATCGGACACGGTCAGGTTGAGGTTTAAGTTTCACTATCACGTGCATCTGACTTAAGGTTGCTGAGTTTGTACCTAAACAGTGTTTACATTGCCAGGTAGCTTATTCTAAAGCGAGCACTCAAAGAGATCTGCACAAAGTTTGTGCAGTACAGACAGGCAAGGTAGGTCACTTGTCAGGAGAAGAGAAAGGATGAGGTGAACAGGGCTGAGTGTGTGCTGTGTCTGTCTTTTTTATCTACACAGCCGTGCAAATAATGGCACTTGAAAGCTTCCCTGTCACCGCCTTATAATTTAAACAAGACTGTGTAAAGCTACGTCAGGAACTGTATAAGATAGCAAGCATGAATAATAATGGGGAGCACCATTAAATTGTTACCATAAGGAGTGTTTAACTCCACGCTACCCACCGCTATCAGTAATAATCATGTAAAAAGCCAGCACTTTTTAAAGTGCATAAGAATTAGTTCTACTTTCACACTGTAGCTTCTTTAAAATGTTCCCTTTTGAGCGACTTAAATCAATTTGACACAGCTCATAAAACATAAACTGAATGAATGTCCGGCTTTAAAGCCATTTGTATGAGCAAAAATGGAAACGATTTCCTCTGAAATATAATGGTTCACAGGGATTTGCAGCCCTACATGAGGGTTTATTTATCTACCAATCTTAGATTTCTAAAATAACACTCCATAGTGGTGGTCCAGACAGTGTTTTATATGGGTTTCAGACCTAAAAGCACCTTTCCTTTTGGCTCACACACTGTACGGCTCAGTGCACTCTTTTAATACAGAGTCAATGAATCACTGTGCAGCTCCTGAAGCACTTTACAGTACTTCCTACTGCTATGTCTCTCAAACTGAAGCAGCACACACATTTGCTTTTTCTCTATGTGTGTGTGTGTGTGTGTGTGTGTCTTTGTGTGTGTAACAGTATACGGTGAACTCACCCCGGGCATCATTCCAGAAGGAAGAATCAAGCTGCTCATTGGTCACTTTACAGAAAAAAATAATGCAGCTCATGACCCTGTGTGAATGTAATGCTTTTTGTGGGGGTTTTGTCCTGAGCACTTAAGACCTGACAGATAGTAGTACTGAAAAGCAGCCCCGGGGCTCTTGCTTTTGTAAAAGACGAAAAAAAAAACACTGTAACTCGTGTTCTACCAGCTAAATTTAGGTAGCTTTTAAGTTGTACTAGGTTTGAAAGTATTTGTTCTTTAGCTGAAGTTAAAGTGCCATTGTGGATTGTTGTCCCGGAGTGAGACGGAAAGTGCGGCTGGTGTCATGTTTCATTTCCTTCTTTATTTGCTATTTTACTTTTCATTTCATCTAAATATTAAAACTGCACCAATCAATACTTTTATATTAACACTGTGCCAAATTACTGTTGTAATATTACCCAAGAGATGAACCCACACAGAATTGTTTCTATAAATCTGCTGTTCTCCTCAGTGATATGGAACATTTTAGTGTATTTCGGCTCATTGTTTTGGTCTTATAGCTGGAATATAGTTTTCAGTTTAAGTTTTCAGCAAAATCAATCAGACTTTATTGCTAAAGCACTTTTCATACAAACAGAAATGTCACCCAAAGTGCTTTACAGAAACTTGCAATTAGAAAACACCAGATAAGATCACGCAAGTCAAGTCAGCTTTATTGTCAGTTTTGCTTTATGTACAACATACAGGGAACTGAAATTGCAAGACTCCCACAGTGCAAACTGAACATAGAAAAAAAAGTATAAAAACATAAAAATAGCAGAAAAAGAAAATAGAAAAAAAGAGTAAAATATAGGTATAAACAGGACAGATGAAAACAGGATACCTATTATTTAAAGAAATAAAGTAAAGAATTTTAAAAACAAAACAATAAGTGATAAAAAATGATTTAATATACAGCACAATAAAAAAAAAACACTCAAATATGTAAATGGGTGAATAAATAGAGAACTCAATAAATAAAAGAAGTTTCAAATAAAAAAATAAATACTAGTAAAAAAAAAAATAGAAATCAAATCAACCAAAAGCCTGACTAAAAAGGTAAGGTAAGGCAACACTGTGGGACCTGTACTCAACAAACACAACAATTAAATAAATAAATAAATAAATAAATAAAATATCAGTGAGTTAAAGACAGATAGGATCAACATAAAACACAGCATTGCATTTTAAAAAGGAAGTGCAAACAGTGCCAGGCGATAAATAGAATAAAACATCAACCAGGAGATGATCTTTCCAGGATATTTAGCAGACATTTGAAGCCCCCCGGGGGAATCAAGTTGGACAGTTTCAGAGTCTGCTGTAGTGAGTTCCTGGTTGAGGGGGCAGAGTAAGAGAATGACATTTTTTCGGTACGGACTAAAGGGATGGAGAAAGTAATGAAGTCCTGGGAGCGTCGGCTACGGCTGGACTGTTGGCGTGACATGTAGGATGATAAGTAAACAGGCAGCAAACCAAGGATGGATATATGTATTTATATAGAAAGAATAAAGTAGATAAACTCAAACCTGACCAAGGCCAAAGGTAACAATTAGCCAACAAACATAATGTTGCATTTAGCAGTTAATCAGACTAAAAGTTGTGTGAGTCATAAAAAAATTCACACAGTGCATCGGGCCATCAAAGTCATAAAAAAACACTTTTTTTTTCATTCATTAATGTTTCTGATATTTCCACACTGTCCCACAGACACGCTCAGAACACTGAAACGTTCATCATCGTAAGGCTGAGGTATCAGACATTCTGGGGAAACGGAAACAGACAAGAGTCTCTGTTTTGCACACATGCATATAACTGCACATAGTGAGCTTTTTAGTCTTGATGAATTGTTTGAAGACTGTTCACATTAAAACCCAATTTCTCAGGGCATAGATATAAATCAGGAAGCTAAACTGCAACTGCATCTTGCTATTAACACGATGGATAAATTAACAGTAGACTGATTTCATGTAGATTCAGGAAAAAAAATGGGTTTGTGGGTGCATAAAAAATGTAACTTATATTTAATAGTAAAAAAATGTGTCTCTCTCTCTGCTCATTCAGAACTCCAGCTATGATCGGCTGCTCCTTTGTGGTGGACCGGGAATACTTTGGTGACATCGGCCTGCTGGATCCTGGCATGGAGGTCTACGGAGGCGAGAACATCGAGCTGGGCATGCGGGTAGGAACCGCTGATTATTACCCAAGCTGCTGCTAAAAATGCATTCAAATTAGAGGGAGAATTTGGTGAATAACTTGAAATGTCGACTTTTTTCTTTTTTTTTCAAATTAAATTAAAAGTCACTGTGTTAAGAGGAAAATGAAATTGCTCTGAGAATTGCCACAAGTAAAGTTTTATTTTAATGAGGCATTCCTTCAAAGCTGGAAGGTTTTGTGTGTGAAGTTGTACCAGGAAGGCCACACAAAAAGCCATAATTACAAATCCAATATTTGAGGGGGTAATACTTAGATGAACAGTCCTCGTTGGAATGATTTGTGAAATCTATATTCAGACTTTGGAACAGCTTATGATGAAGTTTTCTTATGTTTCCCAGCCGGAGGGATACAGCTTAAGATACAAAACCCAGGGGCGTCAACAGAAGCCATGATTAAACTTTACAAAGTTTCTAAGATGGGAGTGGAGGAGAGAAAAAAAAAAATCCCCTTAATGCAAATCTTCAGCCAACCCAAAGGCTCTAAAGCCTGTATACGGAAAATGTAAATCTCTTTTGCTGCTGCTTTGAGTTGAATTTAACGCTTGATGTGAGCGAGGGGCTTGCTGAAGAATTGGTTAGCGTTTAAATTCAGAAAATGTTTCTCTCCAGTCGACTGGAACCTTTCTGAATCTAGACGCACTCCTTGGGCTTATTGGAATGAGAAATGCTTGAAAGATCCCACTCTTCATTTAACGTCGTCCCCCACATCCATTTCAAAATCTCGAGATGGCTTCAACGACACCTCTGAAGTGTCGGCTGCCTTTGAAAAAAAAAAGAAAAAAAACAGCACTTGAATGGAGGATGGAGAATGGATCTTGGCTTACTGATTGCTGCAGTGCATTATTGAAGCCAGAGACATTTATGGTTGTTGATGACCATTTCACAACCTCGCACTATTCCACACAGAGTGGCTTATCCCCTATATAAATAGCATGTTTTGGTTGCCATCTACAATAATGACACCATCATCTGGCCTCTTGTGTCTTTAGCAGATAGTTGTTTTGCCATTATCATAGAGTGATAACTCAGCATTTCCTATTACGTGCCGACGGCCTCCCCCAAGGTTGCACAGTGTTTTCTCATTCAGTAGAGCCGCTTATATGTACCTAACAAACCGTGCAACTGTGTTAGACGAGGTTCATGGGGGAGATCAATTCAGCTACAGCAGCTAAATAAAGTTAGAACAACTCTATTGAACTGTGTGATATAGTGTAACAGTGAACTTCTTCTGGCTCTCACGCACACGAGCTCCTCATTGACTCCGTCTTTTCTCACCGTGAATATTTACTGTAGCTTTTTTGATTCATGAAGTGAAGAGAATATCCCTCTCTGTCTGCAAACACAATGCCATCACAAATGCAATTACCTCTCCTCCTGTTTGGCCTGTCTGTGTGGAAATGAAACGCACCGGCGAAGAAAAAAGGGGCCATTCAGCACGTATACACAAGCTTGAATAGGTCTACAGTCAACAACCAGCTTCAGCCATTCATAATGTACAGCCGCTAATGGAATGGAGTCAGGCTGCTGGCGAGTGGACTGCAATTACTCCTCTAAGGCTACTGCGGCTCCGGCAGCTCATTGTAGTGCCAGCTGAGGAGTTGCCATTTGGGATATGTTTGATTGACAAGAACATGTTTAACAATTAGCCAGGGCAGCTCACAATAGCTGAGCCTGCCCAGTATCATCTGACTGCAGGGGACTGATGAAAGGCAGGGTTCGCACCGAAAGGTTATGCCGTATTTATCATTTACTTGTGAGTTGCGCCTTCTGCTGACTTTCTCTGGCTAAACAGGCTTCCTGGATGCAAAGAACCGGCCTCTTTTGTAAGCAGAAAGGAGGCTGGGATGTGCAGGGGCTGATTATGCAGCACATTGCACTGTGTGCGGTGTTGTTTCCGTGAGGAAGAGAGTAGAATAAAAACCAGGGGAAGGAAAAATAAATCAAAGATCTCACTAAAGTTTTCTGTTTGTTCAGGTGTGAAATAATTTATAGGGTAAGACCTGTAAATGAAAAGAAATGGGTATGAAAGTGCAGATACAAAGGAAATGTATAAAAGATGCTCCTAGCGTCACGACAGGAAGGATAGATACATCCGCAGACACTTCCTTGATTTACATCTAGCTCCACTGCAAGTTTTAGTTAAAAAAAAATAAAAAATCAATCAAAGGAATAAGGTGGATGCATTGTTTTGAAATCAGTAACTGATGCAGCTCAACATTTTAAAGAATCCCTTTATGCTGCATGTACTAGCAACAGGAATTTGATATCTTCACCTTTGTAAACGATTGTAAATGGCATGTCTGAACATCCAGCTTACCACATGGCTCCTCTCGCAAACAGAGAAAAATGGTTCGGGACAGAAATGATGAATTCTGCCAGAAGTGTCAATATGAGTTTTTCTTGTAATGTGTCTCCCAGCCCTTCTAATTTGCTGAGTCTTTGCTGATATAGCATCTCAGGAGACCTGGACATTGCCTTTCATTTCGAAGTTCCTGTGGGTGCGGGTGTAATTCCATCGTAACTCTGTCTGCAAATATGATACTACATCAATTCTAGCAGGGGTCACTCCTGCTGCTGCTCAAGTGAAGTGAAACCTCTCTACATATACTTTCATTATTCCTCAATTCTTTTGCAAGGTTAACAGCAAATATAGATGAAGGTACGAGAATTACAAACAACCGAGTGCAAAACATTCTCTGTTGGGGTTTTACTGTTTCTCATGGACACAGTGATATTGTAATATTTGTATGAAAACTGATATATTAAAAAAACGAATTTTCTTCATTTTCCATAATGAAAAACGCTCTTCGATGAAATAGAGATACACATCATATTTAGCAAACTAACCTCGTTCTAAATTCAAGTAAAGACAGAGAATCTGCCAAGAAAATAAACCGTGACCAGGATTAAGACATTCGCGTAGTTTAATCGTAACAACTGGACTTGCCGGAGTTTCTTGAAGACGTTCCACCTCTCATCCAAGAGGCTTCATCAGTTCTGACTAACTAGTTGGGAGTTCCAGATACTTATATCCTTAAGGAGCCATGAACACTTGAGTTTCGGTTTCAGTTGGAAGGTCTTCAAGAAACTCAAGCAAGTCCAGTTGTTACGATTAAACTACGCACCAACTGTCGCCATTGGTGTATGAATGTGTGTGTGAATGGGTGAATGAGAAACACATTGGAAAGTGCAGACCATTTACCATTTACCATTAAAAACTCTCTGTGCAGCTTTTCAGATCAATTGGATGCTGCTAGAGCACCCGTATCTCAGACCGAAAGATGTCAGCCACCATTAATGTATTGTAACAAGTGCACAGGACAAACATAGAGTTGCTATCTTCACTCAAGCTGTCTCTTCTGCTTGTGTTTGATCTGATCCATGTATGTCTATTTCCATCATCTGTCAGACCAGAACGGACCCGGTGTGTGGAAACAGACACACAGAGACCGGAGCATGTAGACACATGAGCAGAGAAGAGAAGCGGAGAAGAGCCACAAGACTCTCACACTGAGCTGAAATGAAATGAATGCACATAAATTTGGTAAATAACACAAATGACATACCTTGTTTTTCAATTCTTTGGACATCAGCTGCACACCGGGCAGCACATACACTTCTCCGGTGCATGTAGGAGATCCCTCGGTCTGATTTGGATTTCTGCTTGGATTACAACACACACAAAGCAGGAGAGTGACTTTTTTGCGGCTATAATAATGCCATGTTTATGCATGTTGGAACTATTAAGTGCATTACTTTACTCAAGATGAAAACTTTTGGTTAAACATGTGCATGATTTTTTTCCAGTGGGCAAACAAAAATCCGCTAATTATGTTGTATCGTGACTGCAGCATAAATAAGAAATTAACTGGACAAGATTAATGCATTTAAAATCCACACTACAGCATGGAATTTCATGTAGCTGCATATAGTTTGCATACATTTTTGCCGGCACTGTAGCAACTGATTTTTAATAAAGGCCTAAATATATACCGTATATCTACTGTATGACACGGTGCAAATGTAGCTGCAAAGAGCCTCATTACCCACTGATAAAAACTAAAATTACTACATTCAATCTTGCCCTTTCTCTTAAATCCCAATTTAAGGTAATTCAGGCTGGCATAACTTTTTATGACTTGCACAAATTTAATTCATAAACAATTTTGCCAGCCAAAACATGATGGTAACCACTTTGCTGCCAGAGAAGGCTAATCTGAGTCTAGATGGGTTTACCCACACAATATGCCCATGAGCTCGCTTTGCCATTAGGAAACCATCCAAGCTGCTTTATTGAAATCTGTCCCGTTTTCATAACAGTCTAATCAATCAGTCCAAGAAACTCAAGCGTGGGGTGGCCTGCTTGTCTTGATGACATTTATTAAACTCACCAGGAACTCCTTTCAGGAGTAATGAACCAAAAAATAATTCTTTTTTTTTTTTCTTTTCCTTCTTTGAAGCCCTGTCTCCATAACCACCTGGGCTGGGCCCCACGGCATCTGGTCATAATCTTTCTGTAGAGAGGAGAATGGAGCTAATTAAAGTCTAGCGGTACCAGCGGCTAGACAGGAGTGGGACGTAATTACACCTCACTCGGTCCCCTCTGCATCCCAAGTGGAGTTATTACAGTGTGATGACAGTTTACAGTGTAACAGTTCCACATATTTATTATTTTACGTTTAGATTAGATTTTTCATCACTGCTATACATTAAACATTTAACAGAAAATGTACCATTATACATTATTCACAAATCCATTTTAAGATTAACACCTATCGCGTAGTTGCCATAGTTTGCAATTATGTCCTACTTTTGCTGCTTGGAGTCACAACTCCTCTCAAATTTGGACGTGCACACACACACACATACACGCACACACACACACACACACAAAATACCCATATTTATATTTGTCCTCATCTCAGATGTCCATCATGAGGAAATGTACAAAAAAATCCCTTATATATCATGCTCATGTTTCAGCATACGGTTAACTGATTGATTGAGGCAAAGACTCCCTCTTCATGTTTCCCTCAAATCCTCCAGTTCTTTCAGTTGTCACTGTGAGGGGGCCCCACAGTGTCAGAAAAATCCTGCTATGCAAAAATGACAGATGGTTTAGTCCTCACTGCAGAGGGCTAAACAATATTTTGTCTTTAAATGCGGTAATTGAGAAAATGCTGATGGTGAGGACTGCAGTCGTGCAGTGTTTCAGAATGCTTTAATGTTGTAATATGACATGACTAAAAAGCTAATATTGTAATAGTTAGCCTGCTGATAAATGATGCAGCACTGGCCTCTGTGTGAGAAGCTACAGGTCCATCATAAACTGAGGATGTTGAACAAGCTGATCGGTGTTACTAAAAGTCATTTTTCAGCACTTTACATCTGCCTTATTGTACATCTTAAGCATTGTACAATTAAGTTATTACAAAATCAAATGTCTGGAAAACAAAAACTTTCTCAACTTGGTTTAATAAAGTCTTCTACTGACTTCAGTAGCATCAGGAAAGTTTAATGCCCTGCTTATTTATAGAGTGAATTATTACTTAACATGACTCCCTGAAGTAAGACCTGTCAGTCCTGACAGACGTGTCTGTTTAAGAGTGACAGCAGGGTCCTATCTGGAGTTGTCAGCTTCAGTTCTCGGACTGACTGTTTTGTATATCTATGCCCTGTGCCTTTAGGCGTCTTAAGTTTGACTGTGCTTCCGCTTTGCAGGCTTAGCTTGCATTCGTTGAGAAAATAGAGTAAAATATGCTGAGATTTCAGATCGTGCAGACTTTCTTGACTGCATTTAAAGCACTTCATCACTGACAACACTAATAATGACTACAGAGGCACATATTTACACTTGCTGATTTTGTTATTCATACTGTGAGGCAGTGGATGTGGTGGACTGCGCTGGGCTTGGTATATTGACGGTCCTGTGGGACTCAATGCAAATCTCCCAGCAGCGGGCGGTTTAAACTATGCTGCAGGCCGGAGTGGGTGGTCAAATATTACACTGTGGACTCCAGCCTTCTAGCAACGAACTAAAAGGATTGAACAAAGGAACAAATGAAGTTAAGGAAGATTAAAGTGCATTTTTTTTTATAATACAAAAGCAAACAAGACAATTCTGAAATTCGGACACATTTCTCAGTTATAACTGAGAAAAATGGAAAAGTATTGAGCTTTGTTGGCTGATAAAAGAACTGATATAAGCTACAGCAGGCACAAGTCTGACTCCTCTAGGTTGAGGCAACATACTGGCTCTGCTCACTCCTGTTAAAGTAAACTCTCCTTTAACGATAAGGCTCTTATTCCTGCATATATCAGACAAGATTCTTTTGGAAAATGCACCAAATGTGTACTTACTGCACTAAATTCGTTGTAATCCACACGAGTCAAACTGTAACTTCAAAATGTCATTACCTACAGATCGGCATCTCTTTAGTAACAGACTGTTACACAATGAATCAGGGTGTTTTTCTTGCACAAAATCAGTCCATTGTGCAGGTGTGGATAGTGGGAATGTTTGCGGGTACAGATGGGAGTTGACACCCACATTGTGTGAATGGATGAGAACGAGATGAAGAAAACAGCTCCATGCAGGACTCTGAATGGATGTGTGTATGAAAAAGCCACTGCTGCAGGCTCATAGTACTTTACTGTGCAACATCAGCTGTTGCTGAAGTTTAAATTAGTTTAATCAGCATGTTAGATCTTTTGACTTCCTTCCATTCTGCCATTGTTGCCATTACTGCTTATGTAGCTCTGATTTGTTCCAGATACATCTAAATCACTGCTGTGATACAATATGTCATTCAGTAATGAAGAGCATTTATTACATTTCAGCTTTTTGTTTAAACTGAACAACATTTACCTAAAAGCTTGATTTTCTACCAACTGTGTTGCATCAATTACCAGGCAAAAAAGAGAAAAAAAGATCCAGCAGCTCTTCTAACAGTATGCATCTTATGCCACCCACTACTTTCACATCACAGTCAATCTATTTTTCCAGATGGTGACTTTGCTTAATGAAAACAAAAAGAGATGAGCCAGTGAGCATTATTTCAGGTGGTACAATAACAGGTGCTGCTTCAGAGCAGTTGGTGGGTGCAGTCAGATGTTGCTTTTAGTTTTTTCTAAGAACATCTGCCCCACTGATACAAATATGAAACCCGGACACTTTAGCACAGTTGATTAACCTCACAAGCCATCTGGATTTGTAGGTACAAATGGATTCAAAAGGAGCTGAAACACTACAGATGTGGTAATTTGTCAAAAGTAGGTTTGCTGTACTTAAGTATTAAAATCACACTCCTATATTCCTGATACTGCTCAGTGTGGTTCACTTCAAAGAAAACATTTGAATATTTGTTTACATAAATATTTGTTATTGCTCTTTAGATACTGGGATATGTGGATGATATTATGCCAGAACTAAACATAACATTTTGAGATTGGAAACATGATTGTTTTGTTGAAAAGATGATGAGTTGTCTGTTATGATAAAAGTGCAGTCGATAAAAATGCAGTCTGTAATCTTGGAAAACAGTAGCTTTCATTCAATGTCATGTTTTTGTGTTTGGGTCCAATCTGCTGGTTATAACAGTGACTGGCAGGCTCATAATAGATGGTATGGTAATGCAAAGTCATACACATTCCAGAATGACAATTTTTGCTGCTTTTTCAAAACACTAAAACTATGCTAGAACAAAAAACTGTTCATTTTGCTGCATTTTGCTGGTGGTGATTACGGGCCTGATGGATTCCTCGGGTTGCTCTGCTGGGTGTCTGTGTTGTTGATCTTGTTTGCTGTCAACTTTCTGAATGAATGTAGTTATGTGTACTGGTCCTTTACCAGGATTAATATAGTAAATGCTAATGTTATCCGCAGCTACAGTGACTTATCATTTTCAATAAGGCCAAAGGTGAGTGTCCTTCTGATGGGAGCAGCAGCGCTCTCTCTGGCCATGTATTTTATTTACACATCACACCACAGAATTCTCTTCTAAAGAGAGTTTTTGTATGTCTTAGAAGGTTGTCTGGTGTATTCATCACACTGGAACATTCAGATCACATGGATTATACCTTGAAAATTTCTGTCGTACCACAGTCGACTGAATCCCAGCAGTGCTTGACTTGGACTCCTCCTCCCGGGCTGCAGCCCCTCCACAGCGAAGGCAGTCACCTTGAAAAGGACAGAAATGTCGTTATGAGCTGCAGCCATCTGTGGACACCAGCCATTCTGGCAGCTTCAAAATCAACAGCGTGCACATGTCCATCAAACAGCAAATGACAGTGGGCGCTCGCCATATGTGAGCCCTTTCCAACAAACTGAATCATTCCAAAGATTAGAACAAATCTACAGCCTCCGAGGAACTCTCATGTTACACTTTAACAAATGTAAGTAGATGAATGTGCAGAATTGCTGGACAAATGCCACAATGGCGGAAGCGAAATTGGCCAAGGCTCCATTTCACAGCAAATCTGAAGGTTCCATATGGTATAGCTTCTTTCACTCCATCATAAAGTAACACAATCTAAGTTTTTCTGAGAAGTTACATATCCAGTTAAGTGTTTTTGGAACTTCTTAACAGTCTTGGTCCTGACTTAGTTCAGAACTTGTTGTGATTTCACTGTTGCTTGTGGGTAGTTCTGTTTGCTTAACCCACCACTTGGTAAAGGGCAGATTCATTCTCTCACCACAGTGTAGAGCTGCAACATGTGAGGAACCATCTGCTCTCCATCAATACAGCCTACGTAAAGGTAACAATAGCATTGGGTATTGATCGAGCATTCGTCTTTTTCAATGCCTGCATTATTTAGTGGCTGAATCAATCTGTTAGGGCTTAATGGACTCAGGCTTACTTACTCCATGCTTCATTACTGTATTTTCCAGCCTGAATCTGTCTTTCTGGAGAAAGGACGGGCGAGAATAGATGCAGCTGTAAAAGATGCAAGACTCAGGTCAGGTATTGTTTCCCAAGAGTTATTGCAGCTCTTGAAGGACTTAGTGCCAACATATGGCAAACTGGAGCAGCTCTGCATATGCTTTGTGATGATGTGAAATTTATGTCGGGGTTTGCATTGAATCGGTTGACATTATAAAACATGTGCATGATTTGCATTTATGCATCCATGTGCTCCGTGCATAGATAATTCAGGACTTATATCGTCTCGTTGCCTCCTCAGATCCTGCTGATCCAGAGTATATCCATAATTTACACCACAACAGATTGTGCATTTGGGAAGCATACTTTATGTTTACCATTTAACGGTGACATGTAGCATACTGCGCTGTCTGAAATGTCTTTGGAAAGATGACATGACTTCCTGAGCATGAGCATACTTCAGAGAGTTGCCAGTTTGGTGTTCAGGGCCAGAGGGATAAGTAATTAGACAGGCCTTGTCAGCTTACTTATTATCCATGTGAATCATAAACTTCATTAAAAATCTCTTTCAAGAGTGACTGCAGATACTCCCACCTTAATTTGAACACATTTGGAGAAGGTAATTAAGATCTTTGCACCTGAATTGCGCATTTCACATCCTTTCACTGTTAAAGGCAATTGAATTATATCGAGAGGCATCAACACGCTCTCTCTGTGGACAGTATCATCACATACAGTAACACTTGACAAGCTGATTGGCTTATCCCGTTCATTATCTGAGCATTAGTTAATCTATTCACGTAATTGCCTCAGTTGGATGTCTAAGGCTCTGGCTGAAAACTTGAAATGATCTGACAAGGCCGAAGTATTTGAAGAATACTCGAACACACTGATTTGGCCGCACCAGCGAATCGGCAGGCATATCAAAGACGAAGGGCAGCGACTGGGTGGAATTAGTTTTTGACAGGCACAGTTAAAAAGATCTTTGCATCTATCTATCCTTCCGTCAACATCCTTCATTTTATGGATGTATGAGCAGGAGAGGCAGGAAAAGAAGGTGTGAAATGAAGTGAGGGGCCGTGGGGAGTGGCTCTTATCCAGCCTCTTGATGGAGGAACTCAGTTCTCAGTGCTTTGAAGCATCACTCATCTTCACACCAGACTTTGAAAGTAGTGGAGGAGGTGAGCATGGCAGTATTTCTGTCCAATGTGACGTATCTACCACATATCTTGTGTTTTTTGGTCGCAAGTCATCAACGGCTCATCAACAGCCAAAAGTGCAGGGAAGCCTGGAGGGCTCAGTGGGTTTTGGCATGGAAACTGTGAGGAACTGGTTGACATTTAGGGAAACATGTACACATGTTTGTGTTAGATGAGAAGATCGACATGCTTTCAAGTCTACATGTTAAATTTTAAAGTAAAGAAAGCAGTTGTGTCAGATTTGTTTTGCACGGGGACAGAAACAAGAAGAACAACTGGCATTAGTTAATGTAGAGGTTCCCACAAACACCTCAAAATGTACATGCCATTTGTTTAGTCTACAACCAAAGAGTAAAGATCACATATTTTGTGCCAAACTACTTCTTTGGCAGGGTGCAGTGACTTCTTGGACAACCAAAATGTAATGTGCTAATTAGTGAGCAACAGAAGTGCTGGTAAATGGATTTTGTGACCTTTGGATGGAGCCAAACCAGCTGTTTCTCCTTCTTTCCAGACTTAATGCTAAGCTAAGCTAACAGCTGCTGACGGGAGTTTCGTACCAAGGGGACAGATATGAGACAGGTATCAGTCTTCTTGTGTAACTCTCTGCAAGAAAGCGAATGTGTGCATTTCCAGAAATGTCAAACCATTTTTTAATTAGTTAAAACTAATGTGGGTGAAGGCACATTTAAAGCGCCACACTTTAGTTAACTTTCAAGTGAATTAAATAAAAGTTCTCGATGAGGCTCCATGCCAGGTAGCACAAAATGACTCAGACTCATAGTATACTTAGCTAGCAGCTCAAATTTCAGCCTTTCAAAAGTAATTTTCTATCATCTGTTCCAAGGAAAAAAACTCTTATTAATAGACACTTTTATTTTGAATAGCTGTTAACCTCTTAACTAGCTTTCCTAATTAGGTTTTGTTAAAAAAAAAAAAAAAAAGTGAATGTATTATTTATGCTAATTGACTTCAGCTGTACCAGCTGTGCCAGAGACCTGTCAATGTTACATTTCCTGCTTTGCTGTTGGAGTTTGATAAGTCATAAATTAATTAATTCAACTCTTTCAATGCCAGAATGAAATTAAAGCTTCCTGCGTTGTCACATGGGAGATCCTCTTCAGTCACAACTCATTAAAAAAAGGAAAGGGCACCAAAGTTACTGTTAGAAATGGACTGATGTCATGACAGAAAAAGTGCGTATCGTAGTGCGTGCCCTGCTGACTGACAGATTTGGGGTATTAAATGAACACTGGGTGCTAGGACATACAGTCCTGCCACTGTGGTTTCCGGTTGATATTCTTCTCACTCACACAACAGCTTTGAAAAATGACTTGCTACCATGTGATATTAACAGCTTTCAGATCTCGAAATTCATATTAGTGTGAATAAACATTGCATAGATAGTGACACCAGAGCTAATTCTAAATAAGGAAAGGTTATCTCCATGTCTGTTTCAATAAACGCAGCCTTTTCTGTGTTTCGGAACTGTTTTGCCTGCACGGAGTGGTTCTGCACATCACAGGCAGCATCCACCGTACCCCAGAAAATCCCTTGATATTTGTTATAATGTCTTAATGTCCTTCTCCCTATAGCCGTGATGAGAGAAGCTGTAAACCCACAGTCTGGTTAGCCCGCACCCTCAATCAGTATTTCCTGGCATTTCTTTGAAACGGGTGAGACTCTTTGCGATATTATCCTGCAAAAAAACGTCCCTTGGGTACAGAGATTGCAGAGTGGAGAGCTTTTCAATTAAAAACAGGGACGTGTAAAATTCTCCAGATGCAACTGAGCGCACACAACTTATTATCTCAAGTGGATACAGCAAGTCTGTGGATGGCTTCCTTCCAAGTTAATTGTGAAAATTTCCATGTGAACTTGAAAGAAGCCCTACGACACAGGTCTGCGTAGGATTCCACCTAACTTCACACAGCATGCATAAATGCTTTTCATTTGGAGTCCATCGGCATTGGAAACTTGTGCACACTGTGGGAATCAAGAACCTGCAAATCTTTTTTTTTTTTTCTACCACACCATTAGCTAGATACACTTTAGGAGGGTGCTGGAGCCGATCCCAGCTGATTTGGGCTGAAAAGCAGAGGCACACTCTGGACAGGTCGCCGCTCAATCACGGAGTTAACACAAAGAGACGGACTGGTGCTCTCTTTCACAACTACAGCCGAATTAGAGTCATCAATTAACCTATTATTTAGCCTCTGGGGTTTTATACTGAACTTCGTAGATAATATTAAAGCATGTTACTCGTTTTAATACTACTAAATACACCAATCAGCCACAACATTCAAACCCCTGACAGGTAAAGTGAATAATGCTGATCATCTCGCTACACTACAACATTCTGCTTAAAAACCTTGGGTCCTGACATTTACAAGGACGTTATTTTGGCATGTACCACCTACCTACAGATCAAGTACACATCCCCGTGCCTCCCCTAGCAGGACAACACACCTCCAAAGCTACTCAGTAACATGACAACGAGTTCAAGGCATTGACCAGACCTTTCCAGTCCTCAATCCAATTTAGCATCCAAAGCAGGCCTAATCCACGAGGCCCAAACCTACAACAGGATCCGCTGCTCGCATCCTGGTGCCAGACGCCAGATAACATCTTAGAGGTCCTGTGTTTATGCCACAGCTATTTTGGCAGCAAGAGGGGGACGTACACAATACTAGGCAGGCGGTTTTAACGTTGTAGCTGATCAGTGTGAGCCAACTGTATCATATCTGCCCAGAATGGAGCAGCTAATAAAGCTAGCACATGCCTGGTAAACATATGGCATGTGGACAAGAAGAGAAAACCAATGAGCTGCCAACCCCTTTTATCAGTGGACAACCCACTTTATTATCTGAGCCACAGCTACTGAAAAACATGCAGTTTTTGATTTCAGTTTACCAAAGTGAAAAATGAAAAACAAACAGCTATATAGTTGTAATTGTCTTTCAACAGAAGAGCATGTATACGTGTTCGTTTATTATTGTTTTATGCAGTGATTCTTAATCCTAAAGTGACACGGCCCTTCTGGTTTTCTTGCTGACTGAGTGACACCTGGGATTTTAGATGAATGGTATTGAGCAGCTGATAGGACAGCTAGCTCAGCTTGGATGTGTACTCAAGTGGAGCTGCTGGATTAACGCGTGTGCACAATCCATTCTGAATGTAGCAGTCACACTGCAGGATGACAATCTGTTCAGGTTTTGAAATGCGACTTGCCTGCAAAATTAACCTATTATTGAATATCACGAAAGAGAAAGTAATAGATTTTGAGGTTTTATGTAGTTATGTTGAAGTTATTTGTAATTTCGTTTTAGCAGAAAGAGAGACCGCATAAAGTTGCCTGAAGTTTCCATAATCATAAGTCACCACACTAGCTGAGAGGAATGCTAAATAAATGTCGTTGTTTGAAAAGTTAAGGGATGAGTTATATAGTGTTAATTCCCAATGTTGCACCAACAGTGCAGTAATGACACAGTAGCAATTATCTTTGACTCCATATGGAGAGGAACAAATGACAGTAGAAATTAATGCATTTTCATGATGTTCTGTGAAAAAACTTCAAGGCAAGCAGGTAGATTAGTCATTTAATGCCAGCGAGTGAACCACAGAGGCCACAGCATTTCATTTAGCCTCAGAGTCTCGTTCTTTTCTTAACTTGTGAATAGCTCTCAAAGTTCAGTTCGATAGCGCCTCCAGCAACATGGCTCTGAAATGTCAATAATCTGATAACTGTGATTGTCCATAAGAAGAAGCCATTAGTTAAAGCATTGATTTTTAGAGCAGTACGGCAAATGTCACGGATGTACCTATATACATGACGTACAGGACATTCTGGTAAAAGGGACACATGTAGAAACAGGTGTATAATGGCATGATAACAAAAACTAACATTTTTGAATTTGTTGTGTGTCTCTCATGAAAGATATGGGCACATATAGAGCATTAAAAGCAATATGACAAATATCAAGAGGTTTATATTGAAGGGAGGTAAATAAAATAAAATAAAATAAAAATGTTGCAACAGAAGAAGTAACAGAAACATCAGGACACACTTTTGTAGGTTTGTGTGCTGAAAGTGGTGTAATGCTGTGTTGTCTTCTTTTGAAAAGCATCAGTACACCCCGTGGATCAATTGGTAGCTCCAGAGGTAATCTTTTTCTCAATTATGTTCAAAATCACATGACATTGCCACATTTCTTCACACAGTGTGAGTCTGTTTGAGGCCGAGCTGTTTCACTCGCGTACAGAGAATAGCAGAGAAAGAAGGAGATGAACTCTGGTTGACCCGAGGCTATGGCTACACTAATCTGGTCAAACCTGAGGCCTCTATTAGTAAATGCAGGATAATTTTCCTCCCCATCTGTCAAATATGTCAGCTGTCCAGCGAGATGAGGCAGAATATGAAGTCGGCATGACCTCAGCAAACCCTTTCATCATCTCGGCCTAGGGTTTTAGCTGCTCACTGGCTCGCTCACCTCTGTTCTGCTGCCTGTTTTGACCACTGATGGGGTAAAGGTCTAATGGGTAATGTAAAGGTTACACTGGTGGGACTGAAAATCAGGGGGCTATTTTCAAGGGACTTAGAGGCAGCATTATGTTCCAACAGATGCATGTGTTTGATCAGTGTCCAACAGTGTCTGAAATCCCATCACCATCACCATTCACTTCACACAGCGATTGTCCAGATATGTGGAGCTGAGTCATAAAGCAGAGTTTGACACTCTCTCTCCACCTTCAATTATTCTTTATACAGTGACATATTTCTACTTTTCAGGTCTACAAGTAGCTGTGAACATCTTCTGAGAGAGACTGTCTAAAGTGTGCACAGTTAGCCTTGTGTTTAAACCACTGTCAACACAAACATCTTGTCCCTCTCCATGAGAACAAATATGATTCCAGTCTCACTCCCAACTTGTCACATACGGCCGCTTTGAAAGAACTCACATTTAAATGCACAGGGTACCCCATAGAATAATGATTTAACCTGCAAGGCAGTCCGATAGACTTATAAAAGTCAATTACCTTCAGAAATAAACACCACGAGTTCATATCCAAATGTGCTGGTGTCATCCAGCTAATTCGGACATCGTCAGCCCATTAAATGGAAATTTCTTGGCATATAGATCCCATACATATATGGACCAGTAAAGACATCCCCCATGTTCTAGTACGTTCATGTAGGTTTTCATCCATTCTGATCCTTTTTAAACTGAACTTAACTCAAAAAGTATTACCATATGAATGGTCTGAGACAGGACCCAAAGTCAGTTCTTTTGGGTGGTGTCCACCAATCTTTCCACTCTCCAAATGTGGAGTATAGTTCCTCTTTGTAAGTGCAAAATCATGGCCCACCACCATTGAATGAGATGATGGAGCACCATTAAATGGGGTGATAACATTCTTCTGATGCCTCATAGCTGATGGACGACATCCCCACCGACTAATATGTATGGAAATGATATATGATGGTACCGGCTGTTTAATGAGCTCATGACATCTGAAACGGGTACGGTATTACTGTCACTCTTGTTGAGTAATTGGATGTTAGCCTTGTAAAATATGGTTAATATTGTGAAAGGATGTATTTAAACTCAAATCAAGATCTTAAACTTCACCAAGTAGTTTTGGTACCTAAGTCTGAACCAGTCAGAGAGTAAAAGTTAAAAAAAAGAATAGTACGCAAACCTCAATTCTCCATACCTCCAACCTCCCTATGAGGCTCTTTCACCCTGGAAAACTCCTATATGTCTGTCAGCATTGAATAAAGGACACCTTGTGCATATCTCTCATACGCCAGCAGTTTTGATGAAATCGCAGAATGTGACACCTCTGGGATGAGAACGGGTTTAAAATATGCATTTGTCTAACTTGGTATCTCTGTGATACCTAATCATAAACGAGAGAAATGTGATTCACAAGGGAAGCAGACTTCAACAACTATGAATGTGGCCATTCTGAATAATGCTTTTGCCCTCCTATGTAGTACAAGACATTGTACAACCTAGTTCTTTTGGAGTGCAAGTGAATTGCACTCCCAGAGAATGCTGGGACACAACTTAAATGTCTGGGGTAAAGGGCCAGCATTCATAGCATCACCCATATAGTCAAATGGTCGCTCTGGTTTCATTTAAAGTAGTTGTTTATTATCATCTTTGCATGTTTAGTCACACTTGTGTTTCCCTTTCTGGTTGTCCAGCCTTGCAGAATATGCACCATACACTGTGTTGGTCTGCAAAACACCTCCAGAGAATCAATCAAACCTGGTAGATTGAAGCCACATCACTGAGGCTGCAAATGGTTTGGGCATGTCCATAACCAGCACTAGACTCCACTTTGAATTTTTATAGACAGCAATGTTCAGTTTGCTATTAACACTTCATTACTTTAAGTTCCTTAAATAAGCCTTTTCAGTGTGGATGCACTGATGATGCCTTGTTTTATTGTTTAAGTCCAGTGTTGTTATTTTTTTCACCCACATTAGAATATTTTGCCATAAAAATGTAATTAAGAGAACCAGTTAAGTCCGAAACCGGCGTATGTGTCCGTCATAAGCCTCTACATGCTGCATTTTCCCAGTTTATTGACTGTATTGTGTAATGGTGCTGATGGAAGCCTGTATACGGCTGTTAATAGCTTTTATGCTTTTTATGGCCGATGTTTTCTGCAGCCTCGTGGAGCTTATCACGCAAATGGTCCAGCTGCAATTAACTAACTGCATGTTCAGAGACAATTAAATTAAATTAGCAATTACATTACCACTACATCAAAGTACTCCATGTTAAGTGCTTCCACTTAATGATGCAGGCTGCAATTAAGGGTCACCTCCAAATGGACTTTACAAAAATGCCGTCCTGAGGACCTGTGTGTGGGAGGTCGTAAGAGGTAGTAGATTAAAACAATCTTATTTGGTATTTAGATTTTATAATATTTCCATAATATTAGAATCTTTTAAAGGACAATCTGTAACAGTGGCATGCCTCCCTTCTTTTGAAGCTGTTTTCTCTGTACAGAAGTACCCCTTTGAGTTTTTCAAAGATTAATAGTCCATTCTTTTATGAAGCCAAATATGTGTTTGGAGGCTTTTATTGTATGCTAATTTATTTAATTACTTTTTTCAATTTTATTAATAAGTACAGCAGCAGATAATCATTGAGTTTAATATAGAACAACTGTGTAGTTTACATAAATAATTACAATAATGAATGAGTACAGCGACTTAAAGTGAGAGCCTGTCATTAGCAGACGTTCTCTCAGCATGATGTTAATGTTTTCTAGCGCGAACACAAGAACACAAGGATCTTTATTATGGCTTTAATGTTGAAGGGAAGAAAAAACTACCATTTGGTCTGATTTGTTTTGCTAATGCTTTGACTAAAGCCCTTTTTATGAACATACAGACTGCAGGATGGAGTCATGAGCACTCCTGGATTGTAACACACACTGTTTCAGCCAGCAATCTGCTGGGCACCACCTGTTTTTCCTCCAAATCATCAGATCGGTGATTCTCTCATGCGTTGAAAAAGGTCACATCAGCATTGATGATCCTCAAAGGCAGAGTTGACTCCCTGCAGATGTCTTGTACCAGGTTGTTCGCTGGTAAATCACGGAAGAAATGTACCCAAGCCTCCCACATCTTCTTCCCCTGTTGTATAGTTAGTGGTTGGTGATTAGCTTTTCACAATACTAGACAGTCTTTTAACTTATAGAACAAAGGGTACACTGTAACCAGATGTTTCTCAATTGCATTCAAATTGTCTATCCACTCCGTTACACATTTTTCATGTATAGGGAAATTGTAAAACCCATTGTGGAGGATGGTGCAATCCAGTGAAGTGTGTGTAAAATGGAAGCCAAGTCCAAAACAACAAACTATGTACAAATGTACAATGTTTGCACAGCCAGCTGCCCATATGCCTGCAAGGACATAAAGCCCACACACTGTGTTAAAGGATAGCTGAAACAAGACAAAAAGTTAATGGATTCATGCCATGGGAAGGATGAATTAGTTTTAGAGCCAGTGTTAGTACTGCTCATATAAAATACACATCTTTTTTGTTTTTTTTCATTATGTTGGTTAAACCATTGTTTCACATTGCCAGATCTTTTTGCTGTGAGAAAAACAAATACCTTTGTAATTTGTTTGTATTTATTTCATCCAATCAGTCAACTTGCTAAGCCCAGGATGCATCTATGGTGCCCCTGCAAAATAGTAACAAGGAATTGTTTTGGTGTATCATTTGCGCCCAGGAAGGCAAACAGTGACATTAAAATGGAAAATACACTGAAAAAAACAAGCGGGCTCGTCTTATCCAAATTTGTATCATCAACCTGCCGTTTTCAGCGTGTAGGTTGCTGCTCGAAAGATATTTTGAAAACAGAAAACAAGATAGTGAAATGGGAGGAAAAAGCTTTGAAAGGCTTATTCGTCAAGTCCACATCCAGTCAGTCAGACTTGTTCTCCATAGTCGGGGTCGTAAAAAAGGGGTGCCAGTGGAAAAAGAAATACAGTGTCATCGCCAAAACCGTTAAACTTGACTCAGCCTTTGCCAAAGAGTAATGGAACATTATTCAGAAAGGTGCTGCATTGGTGAATAACATTCCAGCTAGATTATATAATGACATCACATCACGTTGTGAACAGCAAAGTTACTGTTCACCTTACAATCGAGGAGGCAGATAATAAAAGGATTACTGCCCTAATAACTTTCCAGGCCTGTAAAATCCTAGATATAGTGTTATAAATATTATAAATATTGTTTTAGCTGCTGCCTTCTGAATTGCATTTCTTCATTTCATTGGAATGTGTTATCTAATGAAAAAGCAAAAAGTATCTGTTGAAATGTTCTTACCACTAAATCAAAGGAAGAGGAAATGGCACTTTGACCATGTTGTCAACAAGCGGATATCCTCAAAGTTAAAAACAAACAAAAAAAAACATAGTGATTTCAATAATGCTGCTTCCAAATGCCTTTATGAAGGTGTCACGACCTGGCAAATGGGTTATGACAGAAGAGGGGAAATGACACAGGTGTTGCCAGAAAAGTGTTATCTTTTATTAACCGCTAATTTAATATGAACAAAGTGAGATGTGTAAGTCAGTGATATTACAGTAGGTGCAGATGCTTGAATGCCTGGATGTGATGTGGTGCGAGGTGTTGTCTGATGACAGTGTGGCCGTAAATCACAAGCATGACGAGAGGCGAGCAGCAGCTGAAAGGTTGGCCCTTTTGTAGCCTGGGAGCTCTGGGCCCAAGCGTGCCAAGCAGGTAGGACCGCCCACTCAATCTCCAGCAGTTTAGGGACCCGAGGAAGCAGACCAAAACACAGACAGCCAATGCGCCCGACCAACATACTAAGTGGGGCCGTCACAAAGGTTGTAGTCTGGATGGAATGAAAAAACACCGTAAACAAGCGGAAGCATCATTACAAGTGACCTCGCAATCACCATCTTGGATGATGAGATGTTCTTATAACATGTGAGCTCCTTCTAAACTGGGGCAGCAAGATTACTCCCTTTTCATCCACTTCTTCTGATGTAATCTTTCTGTCACCTTCAAACATGCTTGCACAATGTACAAACACACCCAATCAGTCACACTAATTATATAGGGGATACTGACGATCAAGGAAAACCGCAGAGGATGAAACACATCCAGATAACGCAGACAGTCTGTCAGATTCTGTCCTGCTCAAAGAGGTAAATGGAGCTCAGCGTACAGCATAAGAACATACAGCAGGTTTATTTAATGAGTCACGCTCTCCTTTTACTGCTGGAGGACTCTTGTAATTCTTCTTTTTCTGCCCTAAAAGTATCAGAAACACCTACATGAACTAAAATTGGATGACAATAAAGCATTTCACTTTGTTTCATACATTTAATAGTTTCCTGTAGTTTAGTTTTGATTTACAACTCACCATGTAGAGATATATAACTAAAATTAAATTATGCTTATTGAGATGAGATGCCTCGCGAGTACAGTGACCATAATGAGCTGTGAATGTAGTGCTGCTGCCATGTAAAAGAAAAAAAAAAAAAGAAACATTTGGCAGTCCGTATAGTCTCATTGTGTGTTTTGCTGTAATGCATGGATGTAAATAAGAACATCTTTTGTTTCCAAATCTTTACTGCCAAAAAACTTGTGTCCTTTTTGTCCAGTGACACTACAAGAAGCTTAATGCAATGTAAAGAAACTATAGCCTATTTCACAAGCCTAGTTAGCTGATAGGTTTCTGACCCTTTGGAAATGCTTGAGAAAATATTGATCTGCAATTTGCTTTTAGTGCCAAGTTAACCGCTAACTGCAATTACACATATACACATTTTCAATTATCCATGAGTGCTCCACGCACATATCCATAAGCAGTTAACGCACATAGATACTTCCATTCGCACACACACAATATTGATTTTAAATAGGAAACCAGGATGAAGGAACCAAGGAAAGACCGCATTATACAGAGCTTACTATGTTTCCAGAGTTGATGGGTGGGATCTACAGGGACTAAAGACTTACCGTTAAATTGGTATTGCACTTACACCCACACAAAGGCGCCAACCATGAAGGCTGTTTCGGAAAAAACTGCACTTGTCATGGGCGGCAGCAAATCAGGTAAAGCCTACTCCAAAGTACTAATGGATTTTTTTTTTAGGCCAAGGTCATTGTGGATCATCAGCAGTGAAGATGAAGGGTCAGTCAGTCAATGGAGGTGTTTAAGCTCAGGTCAGCAACAGCGAACTACTTCACCAGTGATACAGCCGAACCAACAAAGGGTTTCAGGGTGAGACTAGCAGAGGACGGATGCCTCAAATGGCTTTTTTAACGTACAATTAAACACAAGCTCTCATATCCCCTTGAGCATTACAGAAACATGCAAATTAAGTGGGACTATGTAAATGTTTGATGGTGTCTCATTTCCATGAACGCTGCATACTTTGCCATGTGGCTCCAGGCTCACTGACTCAGACGGCTCACCTGCCCACAGGAGCACAAGTTAATACAACTTACTCTGCTGATTTGATTTTGCTATAGTGTGTATAAGTGCTTGGCTTATCTCAACACTACAGGAAACAAAACCGAATTAAAGCCAAATTATGGTTCTAATGTTATTGTATTATAATCTTGCCTTGGTATTACATAACACTTTACTGCAAGGTGTATGGCTATGTAGCTATAAAGAAACAGGTAAGGAATATAAGTAATGTCTCTGAATAAAAGACAAGAGTATTAGATTATTAAAGAGTTACTTGCAAAACATATTAAACTACATGTTTTGTCCCTGGATATGTGAATTGACGCATCACCTCTTTCATAAAACAGGATTTTCAATGTTCCCTTTTGTCATCAAAACCCTTTAAAACTCTAAAACCACCAATGAATTGAACAAGTATTTTTGTATCCAAAGTCTGATGTATCTTGTTTCCATAAACCTGTTTGTTGTGTACTGACATGAACACATCAGTGACTCATATCGTTTCCCTGGGTGATGTTTCTTTATTACAATGAGCATGGGAACTGAACAGTACTTTGTTATGAGTCAGTCCCACATACACTGTCTCGCTGCCAGGAATGCTCACCAAGTGTGTATTTTAGAGCACCAAATGTGTATTAAACCTTAGCTAAAAATAGTCCCTATTTACTTCTGCTTTGTTAATATTTGCTGGAAAACTACAGTGCCCAGCTGTCTGCTGTTTTAGGAACTCTTCAATTTCAAAGGATTTTTTTCTTTCTTCTTTTTTTTGACGGTGACTAAAGTATTGTATGGATTATTTAGCCAACTTGTTCATTAATAGGCAGATTCCATTTATGTAAAGGATAGAGATAGCCACAGTGATGACAGCCATTGGTTTGTGGATCATTTCAAAGCCCCAAGGTTGAAAGTTACTGCTACTGCATTGTAGTGACACAAGGTTGTCTTACTTGTAAACACACCCTGCTTTATCATATATTTCACTCTAAGTGGGACCATGATTTACTAAATGAGCACCATGTTGTAATGAAGGAGACTTAGAAGTAGCAATTGAGACCATAAATTGATTATTAAGACGTTACCTGATGTAACAAATCACCTGAGAAGTACGGTCATTTCCTCATAGATTTCTACACAATGAGAATTCTTTTTGCTCCCCCGGAGGAGTCACGACCTGCTGGCCATGAGAAAGAATGCAGGTTTTATTGACTCCTATGTTCCAAGTTTTCACTGGTCAAAGTTTCTCAATGACAAACAAGAGAGCAGGATTCTGAAAATACATTTTAATCACTTTACCTAACATACTTAGAGTAACTGTAGAAGGAAAGGGAGGAACCAACACCAGTACTTTCAGGTTCCTAAACCTGCAGCGTGGAACCTTCGTTGAAACATGCCTGCTAAGGATGTTCACCTCGCCAATGATTCTCTCGTTTTAGATTGTGATCGTTCCTGTTAATGTGAAGGGGTTTTTTTTGTTGTTGTTGTTGTTGTTTTCTTGAGTATCAGAAACTTTTCATTGGAAAGCTGCAGGTTTTTTTTAGTTGCTGTAGCCCACTCTGTTGCTAAAGTTACTCCTCAGCTCTGGCAAACCAATCATTGCTGGTTGACAGAAAACACATTGCTACTGGTGCGAAATGTCGACACAGACACCAGATTTAAAACTATGGTATACTTTAACGTTCAGAGAGATTTGTTCGTGATAGTTTTATTCAGCAATATGTAACCTTGTTTGGTGTGAGCTTGAACGTAACAGACATTCATTTATATGTAGAAGTCCTCCAGGTTGGCATGTTAGTCATAATTTGGTTCTCCCAAGTTCAGCCTTACTGTTGTCGCCTTACCATAGGAGGGAAGAGAGCTCCAAAGTTTGAATCTAAATGTGATCATTATGAACACACTCTAAACTAGCAACTGCATTTCCTTTCCGTGCTATTAAATAAACATGGTCAGCTCAGCACAGGCTTCACCCCTGGTCTGCGCCTAATTGAGAAAATAGTTTTGCAGCAGTGTTCTTCGTAAACACCACGCGGGGGGTATCATTTTGGGGTCAGAGAGAAGTTAATGGATGAGAACATCTGTTACGCATTGTGGCGATCGTCATTAGGAGACCGCGGGGGGTGGAGGGTGGTGGCAGTTTGTACGGTTGAAAAGACATTACCATATGCTGTGGCATTCTGATGCTGTTGCGTATGGATGTAACTGCTGGGCCGCTTTCCTGCAACATGGCACAGATTTGCAGATATGCAGACTGGAAAGGGAGGATGTTATTTCGCAGAGAGTTTTAAAATTCAAATTTTTTTTGCTGCACTCTGAGAAATGACTGTTTTACTGCCATGTGACTGCCCTGCCACTATTTCCTTACCTTGAGTAGGGGTCAAAACATCCCTCAGTGTGCAATCAATCAATACCTCCTGCTGTGATTGATGCTTTTAAAGATGACATTTATTTACTGGCTGGCTTTATATATCACTCCCTATGCCATAAGCGCAGTGCCCGTGGTTTCGGGGTTTTCTGGTTGTCATAGGTAACACTCTGAGGACTGTATTTATGACCCATAAGCCCACCAATCCATATATCATACACTTTTTCACTCGCTTGAACAGAAAATAATGAACAGTAACACCTAAATGCACCATCTAGCACATCTGTCATCTTAAAAAGAAGAGCTTAGTGACACAAGGCAGGGTAAAAGTAAATACTATGAGCTATTCCGCTCAGTTTGTTAGTCATTATGCATGCAACAATCTGCTCCCATCTCTGTATATTTAGTTAAACTTTTCCGTGAGTTGGAACGCTGAATGTAGCAGCAGATTTCCGTGAATAAATCTTCTGTTTGAAGCAGATTAATATTCAGAAAGCAGACAACTTGCTACAGCAAATCTGGTTATGAAGATGATGCAACCAATACATTAATGAAGACACCTGTTAGACCTTTTTACCCTGGCAGTAGTTAAATGGGTTCTTACTAGTAGCAAGATATAAATATGTGTCTTTTCATCCCCAAAGTCCAGGACATCAGAGCTACATTGAAAAGTCATTAAAATGTCTTTTTTTTTCCTCACCTCACTACTATTTTGTACAAGCTTTCATGAAGTTAAAAATGTAAAATAATGAACTTGCATATGTTTTTGTCACAGGAAAGTTGATATTTAAATGGATGCATGCTACGAAGCGGAATGAATGTCTCAAAATGTGGCTTTCATTAAAAGCAGCAGTAAATTATTGTCATTTTGGTGGTTTTGGTCATCCATCAAATTGGCAATAAGACTGTTCTCAGTGAGTAAATTGCTTAGATGTGGAAATGTTCTTCCACTGCTATAAAAAAAAAAAAAAAAAACAGTCAGATGGGGTAAAGAGTATAAGGACTGCCTGTCTCCCAAAAATTATGTTCCTAAACAACTAAACCGCATTTTCATTTCTTTCAAAATATTGTTGACAATGTAGTTGAGTTGCATAAGAAGGGAATTTTGTGAGACATGTATGAAAGACGTAATAATTAACCGAACATTAACCACTGCAAACACCCATCACAACATCAACTTGCATTACTCACTGTATTTGTGATATTTCTTATTACTGAGAGGCAATTTTATGCCTTGCTATCATGAACAAAAGGAATGATAGTCAAAATAAGACCCAAATTGTAATTGACTAGAATTATGCTTCAATCCAGGAGCTTTTAGTCTGATTCAACTCCAAATGTCTACAAAGCAATAGCCGTGATTTCAATTTCCACCCAGATAGTGAACATCCTCCTGTGTTCCTATTATGGTTAAATGTATTTAAAATGTGCGATGAAGACATTTCTGTGTAAAGCCACATTTGATTGAAACACTAACTCTCTTTCTTTGTGCTGTCTAGGTGTGGCAGTGCGGAGGGAGCATGGAAGTCCTGCCGTGTGCCAGAGTGGCCCACATTGAGCGCACCAAGAAACCCTACAACAATGACATAGATTACTATGCTAAGCGCAATGCCCTGCGGGCCGCTGAGGTGTGGATGGATGAATACAAATCCCACGTCTACATGGCCTGGAACATTCCCATGAACGTAAGTTTTGCTCAATCTTAGATCACTCCCTCCTTCTATCCCAGGGCTCCCTTTTACCCGTTCTCCTCCCATCTCACTTGTTCATTCAGACATGCAACCCAAGTCTCCGGAGACACCAGTCAATAGAAATTCAAAATTCAGATTTCATCCCACTTGACCTTCACACTGGCAGCACAGCAAAGGCAGAGCAAAGAAAGCAGTGGAGTCTCGCTCCAAACAGATGAGAGAGGTGCACCAAGTGAAGGAGCCTCATGTCTAATCAGTCTATTTTCATACACATCAGTTTAGCTTAATTGCTTTCAAGGGTCTTTCGAGATGGGCTGCAAAATAATAAACAGCTACTTTCATTAATAAAGAGTTTAATATTGAATCCTAATTGCCTCTTCAGGCATGCAGAATGAGATGATTGTCAGTGAAGGACATCAAGGAAGGCCTCCAAACGCTGGCCAAAACAGCACACCGATGCTCATAACAAAATAATAACCGGCTGCGTGGTTGTCACGCTCAGGTCTGATGTGCTGCTGATGGCAGCGTGTCTTGTAGAAACGTGGCCCAAAAATCATTGTGACAGAACTCAGTAGGTGCAGGTAAGAAGTGCCAACTGGGGAAAGGTTGTGTGTGTGTGTGTGTGTGTGCACCATAAAGGAGTAGTGGGGATGGGGTTAGGAGGCGGAGGGAGGAGGGGGGTGGCAGCAACTTTGACAAACTAGCCAATCAGTCCACATCCCTTCTTGAGTGTAATTACACACACAGTGGCATGGCATGTTATTACCCCAGCTGTCCTGTGGCGCAGAGTTATTTTGTGTACAGTACAAAGACCTAACGCTACGATTATTCCCACCAGCCCCACCCGCCTCCCTCCCTCCCCCTCCCAACCTGCTCGCACACACAATCACAGATTCTTGTTATTGTCGACGGTACCTGCTGAGAGCACAATTACATTGGTCGGGGAAGGCTTTATGATTCACCACAGTGGCCAGCCCCGAGTCCAACAACATCTCTCTGAAATTTAATACATTTGTTAGTGTCGCTTTATGGTGGCCAAAAAAAACAAGGTGGATACTTCCAACTAGAATTCATTATCAACAGATGTTGGAGGCAAGTTCAGCAGCTGACTATAGACTCCAGCAGAGAGGGAGGCTGATGAAAAGTATTTGCCTTGAAGCATTGTCTGGTAATAACACAGCTGTGTGTGTATGTGTGTGTGTGTGTGTGTGTGTGTGTGTGTGTGTGTGTGTGTGTGTGTGTGTGTGTGTGTGTGTGTGTGTGAGTGAGTGTGAGTGTGTGTGAGTGTGTGTGTGTGTGTGTGTAATGTCTATGGGAAGATGACTGTCCTCTATATGTGTGCGGCGTATATTATTTACTATGACTCTATATGTGTGTTCGTTTACATATTTATGTACATTTAAACAGTGCACTGTATATGCACATACTGATATGGGCTTTGCGTGTGTGTGTGCATCTGAATCAGGCCTCAGTGCCAGGCGGTGCAGCTATTAGGCATTCCCCCAATCAATCTGGGAAGCCACCTCCATAATGCAGACATGGCCGTGAGGGCTCATAATTAAGCAGCTGATTAGAATTTGCTCAGCACAGATCATGTCTAATGAAAGAACAATGAAGGTCCCACAAGACAGGTGCATCTATCCATCTCTTAACTAAACGCTCATTGCGTCCTCTCAGCGCCTCAACACTCTTGCATCTCCCATCTCACCAGGAGCTAGCACTCTAGTAAGTAAAGTGCCTGCTGGCTAAGGGTTTTTTGTCTTTGTTGTGCACCATTTGTTGACAGAACCCTGGGGTTGATTTCGGGGATGTCTCGGAGCGCCTGGCCTTAAGAAAAAGGCTGCAATGTCGGAGTTTCCGCTGGTACCTTGAACACGTCTACCCGGAGATGCGGATCTATAACAACACCATCACATATGGCGAGGTGAGAACAATACTTCCTAAAAAGATTACTGGAAACAAACTACATGTTAATTTTGCCATATCACAATCTGTAATAGTGTTATAGATGATGTTATAGAGTGGAGCTGTCATTTAAAGAGGATGCAAACACTGAGGCTGCTAATGTGATTCCACAAATGATAAATGCAGAAAATGATTCAGTGAGAACTTATTAGGATGTGAGCTGGTCATTATCAAGATCTTTTTTGTAAGATAACATTGAAAAAAAATAATATATGGACGTCAGAAGCGTGTCGATATCTGCTTTAGTTTGTACAAAACAGCGAAGGTAAACGTATCTCGTTGCTATAGCAATGCAGCATCACCGCACAGGATTAGATGCAATTTCCTCATAATGAGTTTTAATTAAACACTTATTAGTTTTCCATTCCAACTTGATTGTTTGGGGCTTGGCTTCACACTTAGCACAGTGGGGGGAAGAAAACAGGATTATGACAGGTTGAAGAATTGAACACACTCCTGAGTCAGATGCTACTCGGAGCTTTGCAACTCCCCGTTTTTCCTCATATCAGTTTCAACCATGGAAAAACAATGGAGAATCAATATGCTCTGCATGTCAGAATACATCAGAATTAACCTCTAGACTCATCAAAGCTGTGTGAATTTACTCCCACCTTTGTTTCCTCCGCCGTCTGTTTTGGCTCCGGCTCCCAGCTAATGGATTCCTCAGAGCGACATCCACTTAAGTGGCACTATTTCAAATCTGTCGACAAGCTGGGAAACAGTTACCTTGTGTTGCCACACAGCCACCGCAGCAGAAGTGAGTCTCATCTGTCACCGAACATCAGCGCCGCGCTCGGCCATGCTGACCAGACCAGCCGAGTGGAACGTTCCCTGACAACAGCACATGATAGATATGTCACAACCTGGAAATGAAGCCATATGCATTCAAATCAAACAGTACCAAAGCTCGTGCTCAATGCACACCATCATCTGGAGGCCTGGAGGAGAGGGAGAGACAGAAATAGGACTGGTCACTGCAAGATGATATCCTAACATGGCCCAGGCATCACTTTGAGATAGTTTAAAACTGTGGGAACTGCTGTGTGAGCAAGACATAATGGACAGGAGGCAGTGTAACAAGCTCAAAGGAATCACATGATGGGTCAGATTGATTTGAGTTCAGAAAACTCCTTTAAAAACATGTTAATATGCACAAATGAATACCGATATGTATATGTTTGGGTTACAGCAAACCTCGGTCGTTATAGTGCCATTATCAGTTGCACCCTGTTTTCTCTGCTGCTTTTCTCGGCGCAAAAGAATTGTTTTCTCTGGGTTGGCCTCTCTTTTCAAAGTACTACAGCTGAAAGTGAAGAGTGAAATAAGTGGTGCAACAATAACTGCAAGACAGAGAAATTCAAAATGCTTCCTAAAAAAACCAAGCATTAGCAACGTTCTCGTGGCCGTATACTTTTCTGCCACAACCTGCAATCTTTTCTTCTTCACTTCACACTTTCTGCCTAAAGAACAATTTAAAATAAAACCTGAATTAATAGATTTTTGCCACTTGGAGCAGAAACAAGCTGTAAACTGCAAACTAATACACATCCAGCAGATCCAGAGCAATGTTAGCATTCATTATGAGAAGCGTTTGTGTTCATTCAACAAAGGCCAATTGTCCTTTATTCACTTTCATGTTAGTTTTTGGTTTACCAACTACCAAGGGAGCTATCTGACACTTTAGCTGCTAAATATGTCACTATGTTGGGGGGTTAGCTGCTAACTTTGTCTATCTGCTGAGGCAGATAGCATGTAGTGGGCATATTAAAGCTTTTTTTTTTTTTTTGCAGAAAAATTGCCTGCTGTGTGTTGAAATAAAGCTGATAAAGAGGTGAAAGGGATGGACGAAAACAGTGAAGCTGTCAACTGTAAATTTAGAGCCTTAATAGTGCTCTGTGGGCTTCTGCAATATGTCCCAATGAGCTCTGAACAGCATCTCCTGTGCTTTTTCTTTCAGGTGAGAAACAGCAAGGCCAGTGGCTATTGTCTGGACCAGGGCTCGGAGGACGATGACAAAGCCATCCTGTACCCCTGCCACGGCATGTCCTCCCAGGTCAGACCGCACTTATCAGCTGTTTGTGTTTCTACGCCGACTGCCGTGTTCATTAAGCAGCCGTGTTCATCAGTCAATAATGCAATTAGTAAAGCTGTCAGTCAGCGCATTGTATTGATTGTTCTGAAGACAAGCGTTATTACAAGTGTTATATTTCATATTTGATTTCCTCATTTCGCTCTCTGGAAAAAACAAAAACAAAATACTCATAAATACTTGTCGGTTTGTGAATTGACGTATTCTGCATCTTTTACCTCTGGAGGGCTCTCCTCAAGACCATGTGGTGCAATTAGTTTCCTCGTAAAGCCCTGCAGGAGTTAAATCAAAATTTTTATATAACAAGTGCTAGAAGCAAATGTGTTCGGGACAGATAGATGTTTGCCTAACTGCTTCCCATTTAACAGAGCTATTGACTCCTACACACATCTCTGCTGGAGCTTTTAAGTGATCCTTCTTTACAAAGTATGTTGGTGGTCGGTAGTACTACATTAAGATGTACATGAGGATACTCGTGTGTGAGCTAACAAGATGTGGATGGCACTTGTAAAGGCCCACACACACCCACATGGTGCTCTTATTTTTAATAGCTGAAGTTGGGTTAAATAGGGCACAGAATTCCTGAAGGCATCCAGACTTCATATACATGAGATGGTGTGTTACCGTTACATGATAAAATGGTACCATCAGTTGGGTGAAAGCCAATGCTGTGACAGCCCAGTATTCATGCTGTGGGATGTTTTGATCGATCATTAGGTTCTGAAATTAAACCAGCATAACATTCAACCACTAAAACAATTTTTTTTTGTTCAGAAATGCAAGTAAAAAACTACAATTTGACATCTTAATCAAGAAATAATAATGTGCTTTATTATTTTTTCTTTTTTTTTTTGTAAAACAGTAAATTGAAAATTCATGAAGAACAATAATAATTATATTTTAGCATTGAAAGTATAAGTTAGGTTAAAGAACTTCTACATACTGGTGTATTCACCATTAAAGAAACATAAGAAATGATTTTGGTAATTACCAATGCTGTCAATTTAGGGCAACTGTGGCATATACCCTACATAAGCACTGAACATTGAAGATGCCTTTGAATCCCATACTCACATCTGCTGCACAGAATAACACCTCGGAATCTTTGCCCAAAACTGGTCCTACAGATCGGATAAACAACCCTAACTGCTCCTACAACTTCATCTTGCCATTACCCACTGCGTTGTCCACACACCATCACTGTTTGTCTGGTTCCACTTGTCCCACCAATGGTGACTAGCTAGCAACACCACTGGCATTACGAAATTATGTCAATATGTATTTGTGTGAAAGAATTCAAGCAACTGTGTCAGTGTGCATCCTCTTGGATCCCCAACATCAAGGACGCTAGACACAAGCAACCAGTACTCACTTTTGACTACAGCTTTGTCACCTACCATCAACTAACAGAATTTTCTCCAATAACAAACCAGCCCTCTGTTCAACCCACCAGCAACAACTACACAATCATCTTCCGCTACCATGTTACGTCAGTTATTCTGTATTATTATATTCAGCAGGCTTCCGAAAATTAAAAGACACTCTGGCAAAAATCATGAACCAAGAGGTCCAGCGTGGTCTTTTCCCACATCTATATGATACATCCTCTAAATGTGTGTAGGTGTGACCTTATTGTAGGGTCTCAGGAATTCAATACACATAAAGAGATATGTAAATAAAATCTATACTGCCTATGTAAAAGTAAACATCATGCAGATTTCTTCAGGTTTCTGCAATGAATATTTGCATTCTAAATCAGATCGATATTTAGTTTGACCTCCCTTTGTAGCAGCACCAAGCTAGCTACTTGGCAGCTTGGTTGTTCTGAGCATCTTAGAGAACTTTCCACAGTTCTTCTGTGGATTGAGACTGTCTCAATTGCTTGGGTCTACTTGATCCCACACAGACTCCATAATGTTGAGATCAGGGCTCTGCGGGGGACACGCCATCTGCTGCAGGATTCCTTGTTCTTGTTGTTGCCGAACACACTTCCTTATGACTCTGCTGTGTGTTTAGGTGCTTTGTCCTGCTCCAGAATCAATTTGGGACCGAACAGATGCCTTCCCTGAGTTTACTGCGCGATAAGAATAAGAATCTACAGGGGCCTAAAACTCTTGCATATACAGTGCGATGTGTATCCGCGTGCAACAGTCACACTAAAGAATGACAAGGCTGCCTTTTGCCTTCCTGTCCTATTTAATTATCGTTTGAATCGCTGGCAGAGTCGATAAAAATTCTAAACAGATTCTGGGTATTACAGTTGGAGAGTATTAAATGAGATGGAAATGCAGACAAATGACAAGTGAAGACTGATTTAAAAAGTCAGAACATCAGTCAACAGGCTCATTTACAGTGCTGTCAAACACAGTCTGTCTGCATTTCAAGCTAAATGCATAAAATGACAAATTATAGAATACGTTGAAATATACAGGCTCTTAGGATCAAATAGACAGGTATAAATGTGAGACCCACAAGTTGAAAATCTGCCTTTTTTTTCCTAAAGTGCAACTAGTATGAGGTTTAACGACTGTTCTCGTTCTGTTAAAATCACATTGTCTTTGATTCTTTAATAAGCCAGTTTTTAAAAAAAAGAAGGCATCACTCTTTATTATTAAGGCTTGTTTTGATTTTGGACTATGTGAATTTGCTTTTATATTATTTTGAGAGCAGTAATCGATAACCATTTATAGGCTTTTTCCATCTTCATTCATTGTCATGTCATCTGTTAGATAGTGCAAATGAACAAATTTTAAGTAAAGGAATTTTTAAACAACTTAATTTGAGGACCAAACAAGAAGAATGTAATCTACAAAATCAATAAAATAACTCTTTTATTCTTTTTTTTTAAGTCTTTTATAGAAGGTAATAAGAAGAGCATGGACATAGAGTAGTGGTTTGTTTTTGTTGTTTTTAAAAGGAACCCAAATTGGAAAGTATATGTTTTTTTTTTAGATTAGACCTCACTGGCAGCATTTGTTTTTTCAGCAACAGTAAGGGAATGCACAGTATAAGGCTCTTGGGAGGCTGGTATTAAACTAAACCAAATCACACAGCATCATGATCATTTTAAATGTGGTTAGGATATGAAGGAAACACTGGAAAACTAGGGCACTCCCAGGTGAGAGTGTCTGTAATTATATGAATATGCAGTGTGTTGCAGCTGAAAAGAGAACACGTGTGCTTACCTTTATTTGAATAGATACCAGAACGAACGACGCTGTCCTGCTTTTGTGCTTATTTTTCTTTTGCACACCAAAACCAAAGCCAATCCTGAAGGCAAATCATGCAAATGCTATTCATGGACACCCCCCCCTCCAACTTTCCTAACCACTTCTTTTGCTTGTGAGTGACATGTTCATTATCTGTCATTGGAGGGGTATTAGAGGGAGGCAAGCAGCTCGCCGGCCTCCACTCCAGAGAGCTCCGTGGGGTCCAGTAATGTAAGGCTCCACTGACTCTTTTAATCCCGAAGCCCAAGGGAAATAAACAAATGGAGATGAATTTTGTGTCTTTGTGTCATTTGATTACAGCGATGACTGACATTACTGTGAGCGGGGCCCAATTCAATTTCGTGGGAGGCTGTGATTTTGCATTCCTTTTTACCATTGCTGCTTTTACTTATGAAAAAAAGAAGGAAAAAAAACTTAATCGGACAGAATAAACCTTTTGCTTCTGAGCAATGAGTCTCTCTCGACTGGCTCTCCCTATGGAAATCTAAATCATGAATAACGTCTCACCTTTGTCCAGCAGCACAATGCAGTGAAAGCCCGGTTGGGGAGCTACAAAGCCTTCACCATTGCTCTACTCACATACATGCACCCCTAGATGTAGTCTGTTAAAGCAAATGATGCTTTTCCTCCCTCCCCTTCGGACAAGATCTGAATGTAGCCCTTTTCTTTGTCTGTTCAACCACACCGGCCATTAATCTTCATGGTAACCACTAATATACACGAGAACAGCAGCCAAAGAAATAACACAACGTTTCTGTAGGAACTCACACTTTTGTCCGGATGATGAGAATGCACGGTGGCAAAATGTGATGCAAGTTTGAAAGGAGGAGGCAGGATTAATGAGCCCCGGTAATCTGACATCTCCCACAAAAAAAAAAAAAAGGCAGAATATCAAGCTCCAATGCATGTGGAGGTGGTTGTTTTGTAGCAGCCCAGTGTCATTTGCATGCGATTTTAATCAAAGTAAACACCAGCGGACAGCCTCGCGTAATGGCGACGCGCTTCAGAGCAGCATCTCTCTGAGAGGAGGCTGCGGATTTATCAACATATCTGTCCTGCTTGCCTTCAGATGGCTGGAGGGAGTTAATGAACTGGGGGAGAAGCTTTTCACACAGTATAAAGCAGCTGTGCACAACAGATAGTGTGAGAATGACCCACATTCATTTATAGATGAACGCGGAACGATTTGCCGTGTTTTCTTTTTTTTTTTTTTTTGTTGCATCGACCACTTTAACAGAGTGTTTGATAAAAATAGTTTTTTTAAATATTGAACACTGTTGCATTATTGCTGTACATTTGCTTCAAGTGAGTAGCTCAAGATCACATATTCCTGAGACTATCTGCTATTTCCAAGCTTCACCAGATTACCAAACTCAAAAGATTCTCCTTCATGGCTTGGCTCCCACAAGGAATCCGAGCTATGTATGGTGCACTCGGGCGTGCATGGTGCTGCTGGTCGCCTGCTGCACCACTTATGCTAAAGAGCTTCTTAAGTCTCTCATATATAAGTTTGTAAAAGAAGCTCACTCAGACTCCCATGCTGCACCACACTGTAGTCACATGTGCTAACTGCACAGCTGAGGCCTCAAGTCAAGCCCCTTCTTAAGACTTGTGCCATAATCTGAGGCGTAACTTCTTGGTGGCGCAAGGTACAGCAAAGGTATAAATGCAGAGATTACAACCCAATGTACAAATTCTTCTATTTACATCATCACAAAGACAATTGGAGTTAATTAGGAAAGCTGAAATTAGCTTGACCTCCAAAAAATACCTTTTACGAGCGCCAGAAGGCAATGGAGCGTCTAATGGTGCCGCACGAGGCGCAGGTTAATTGGCTTGGCAGAATCATTTCCTTGTGTTAATTATTTGTTATGGTCTCATTTTAAATGTATTAGCGTATTGAAGGCTGCCAGACTGAGCTGTAAACAGGTATTAGTGTGGATTATGTGGGTTTTTCCTTGTGCCCAGTCAGAGTTTACACCTTGGTTAAACCAGCTTAGAGCGCTATAACCTCGAAAGACCCCAGACAGCTAGACCAAATTCCATGAAGAATTCGTAATGAAAATGCCTGTGATAATGACCTTTAGGCTGCCACCTCGTGAAAAATGGCAGCATTATGTGTCTCGCTTTCGACTGAGTTTGAAATATGTTTATGTAAATTTCTGCCATTCCTTAGTCCAAAGGATTATATTTATCAGCATCCTTGTGAGCAGCCCATCCAGCTCCGGTGAACCTTGAGTGACACGTAAAGTGGCGCTTCATTCTTTTCCTATTTGTTCTGAGTGGCTCTTTAGGGCAGAACATTGGATTAAAAAAAAAACAAAAAAAAAAACAGCATTCTCTCTTCTTACAAGGTGAAACACCCACACAGACCACTTACTGCAGCTTCCCTGTCCAGGCTCCACTCAGACAAAGTTATGTGAGATGGAGAGATTTTTACATGCTAAAATTGTTCGATGAAAGTACTTGAACACAGACTATCAGCGTATGACCAAAATAATAGGTTTGCATGCTATTAAATGTGAATCTTAATGGGATTCATTTACATTTTTGTAGCGATGGGTAGTTATAATGGCCTGCTTTTGCAGTATAGGGTCAGAAATGTGCTTATTTTCATCTAATTTTCTTAGTCGCACTGTCAGATCGGCTCTTCTTCAAGATTTCTTCAGAAGAAAATACGTGGCATGTTTTTGCATCAGTATCATTTTCAGCAGTCTGAACTCTTTGATTCTGCAGGACTGTTGTAACACAGGTACTGACTCTGTACTTTAACAGCATGTGTGTGCGATTCAGGACAGTCAAAGCAGGGCTGCTATCTTTCCAAAGACCTCCCTATCTTTGGCATCTCATTTTTCAGGGAGGATCACTCCCATAAATAATAAATGCTATCTCTACTGTATCCTTACGTAACAGATACGTATCGCTACAGAGCCTTTCATGTGCAGGATTAAACAGTGAGGGATCAAGTTTTGGTTTGGGGAAATATTGTGGCATTAATGAGCTGTGGTTTGCGTGCGGTGCTGCACACGGAACTTTTCAACAAAACAACATGGAATAAGGACACAGTCTGTGTTTGAATGTAGGAGGTTTCACAGAAAGGTCAAGGCAAAATGCAGCAAACCATGTTGTTAAAATCGGGTCTAACTTTGACTCCTTGACATCTGCTTCAGCATATGATATCCTGAATTTAAATGTTTTGTGAAAACAACATCGTCAATTTGCAGTTAAACAGATCTGAGGACTACAAAACTGCAAACCTCGGCTTCAGAGACCTCTGCGTCACTTATGCTAAAGCAAAAAAAAAAAAAAAGATATATATATAAAGCTGAAACTCCATGTATTTGTTAATTTTGTCCTCGCTAGAAATTATTTTGTTATACCACAAAACTAAATCCAGTCAGAGTTCAGTGTAATTTTGGCACCTGATTTGGATTTAGTTTTTGTCTTTTGACAAACGTGTATTAGTTTAATTCAAATTTTAGTCATGTGATTTTTATTAATTTTAGTCAGCAAAAACCCAAAACATCTAAGTCTAGTTTTTATCAATGACATTTTAGTCTAATTTCTGTGTTTTTTTTTAAATTTATATAATCTGATCACTTTGTGGCCACATCTATTGCCGTGTTTGTGTACAGTTGCCATGGTTACCAGTGTTATTCTCATCTATGGCTCAGTGTTCACATCCTTCTGCTCTGCAGTGATACAACAGACAGACTCACCTCAGTAAATCCAGTCAGTGTTTTCATTTCTAAACCCTGAACCAAACTGAAAGTAATGTTAATGTTATTTTATAATCAGCAGTGTTACATTAATGTTAACTTACCTTTATATAAATGCTGGTTGCTCGCTGTGTGCTTCTTGTTCATAAGCCTATCAAGTTTCTTTCAAAAACTGTCTGGCCACATGAATGCCTGACACAATATGTTCCTGAATGTAAGGAGCTTTTTATTCAACAGCAGCGCCGTCAATGAACAGATTAATCTACTGGGCGAAGTTGTAGACAGTTCAGGACACTTTGCTGCAGGGTGTGATTCCTCAGATGCTACAGTTCACTGAAAAACACTTTGCATAAAAACAGCGATCTGTTCTTCTGCCCATTCATCCATCTGGGAATTACATCAACAGTTTGTATTTATTGACTAAAAACTAAAACATATTCGTTTTATTTAGTTTTGGTTTCATTTTTGTGATTAAACAAGTAGTTGTCAACCAAAACTTTGCATCATCCTTTTCATCGACCATAAATAACACTGCCACAGTTAAATAATACAAATAAATAGAGAATAACATTTTAGTTAACTCTTCTCAGGGCAGCAAGCTTACCATATCTGTTGTCTTCTCAGTTTTTGATGCTTGTCAAATTTATGTTGCAGTTACACTAGTTCTCAAACTTTCTATTTCAAATGAATAGTACTTATTGTTTTAAATTGGAGATTCCTTGAATTCCTATGTGGCATGTGCTGTAAATAAGTAACAAAAAAAGCTGATAGAAATGTGGTATTTGTTGGTCAATTGCTGGTCAATTGGCAATTTTTCATTATTATTTGGCATTTTGCAGAAGAGATAGACTGAAATATAGTAAAGACAGACAAACAGCAATGCAGGGATGCAGCCAGTTTAGGCATTTCAGCCTTGTTCTGGTACAGTTTGTGTCCTAACCATCATCAGATCACACCATGTCAGATATTTTGAGGGGTAAAATGCAAATGCGTAAAACAACACTGAAGTTATAACAATCTATCTGGTGCACAATCTGCCAATCAGCCCGAAAACCTCAAACCTCTTTTTTTTTTTTCTCCATCTCCGCTACCTTTGTAGTTTCTGCAGCCTGTCTTTGTTGCACAGAACTGCTAAACAGCATCACAGCAAACCACGTTCAGTCACATTTCCACACTGAAGCACATTTCAGGGCTCATGCTTTCCACCGATGCCCTCTAAAAAGTTGAGTGTTTGCTATTTGAAGCTACTACAGCGCTGGAGTCTGGCAGCGTAACACATCATTTAACTCTGTGTTGCAGCTCGCCCGCTACTCCACGGAGGGGCTTCTCCAGCTTGGACCCCTGGGGTCGACCACCTTCCTGCCTGACACAAAATGCCTCATTGATGATGGCAGAGGACGTACTCCCAGCCTGAAAAAATGCGATGCTGTCTCGAGGATTTCCCAGAGACTGTGGGACTTTACACAGGTAAAAAAAAGAAAAGACATGATCAGATCTTTTGACACTGATCTTCATCACTGGGGCACTTCACATTTAATGGAGCATAAAGTAAGAGAAGACAGTCATGCATTATGTACAGAATTGATATCATGACAGGAATTAGAACCAACCATCTGTTTCTCTTGTAGGTTACTGTGCAAATTTACGCTTATTTTCCTGTGTTTTTGCTGCAGAATGGTCCAATCATCAGCAGGGACACTGGTCGATGCTTGGAGGTAGAAATGTCCAAAGACGCCAACTTTGGCCTTCGTCTGGTGGTCCAGAGGTGCTCTGGTCAGAAGTGGATGATACGAAACTGGATTAAGCATCCCAGGCACTGAAGCCAGCAGACAATCCGAGACATTTTGGGCAATGGTTGAAGACGCAGTTGGATCTCTAACTGTGGACAGTTCAAAAAGGAGCAGGGACCGGTGGTGCTAGTGTGTGCTATTTCACACTACAGACTGCACAGCACACTGAGCTTCCCTCAGGCCACAGAGCTTTCCAACACTGAGTCTTAAAGAAGAATATGATCAATTCATGTGTCCCACTGAGCTGCGCGTTCACACCAGACCTTACGGCAAGCTGCACTGTTTGAAATGGCCCACATTTCTGACATTCAGCTACATGTATAGAACAAGTCACCTGGGTGCAGCGTCTCAAGGTGGTCTGACATGTCAGTAATTATTTTGTTTCTACTGTAAAACTGTCAGATGTTTGGGGATGACAAAGGCCGTGGGTGCGTGTGTTTTTTTGATTTTTTTTTTTTTTTTTCTGACTGCATCTGAGCAAATCAGAAGATGTAATTGCCATCAATTACCACATTAAAGTGATTATTTTGGGCTGCGATTTGGAAAATTGCTTTGGACATATTGTGCTGCCCTGACAAGACATGTAATAGGCTTCAAACAGGCTACCCATCATCAGGTCGGGAAACACTTCACCTGCACTCACACAAACCACTACAGTTCTTTGTTTCTTTGGACCGTATTGCTCACTGTGGACAGGAGCAATCATGTGCCTTTTTTTCCTCATTTTTCTGCTTCATCTGACCAGGGAATGTCAGTCCCACAAGCATGTACAAAATTATTTGAAAGTTATTAATATATAAAACAATGTATAAAACAGTCTAATGATAGTAATATATTGTAAAAAGTGAAAAATTGATATCCGTCCTCTGATAACAATTAGGATAATAAAATCATTTTTATGATGAGCCGCCTCTCCGTTCTTCTCTTTCCAAGGCTTTATCAGTTCAGTGAATTTGATGTCAACATTCGCTTCGCTGTTGTACTTGCCCGTGTGTTACATCAAAACACACCTTTTTCTTTTGTACTATTGTAAAGCCAGCTGCTAACAACAGCAGTACAATTGCCTGCCTTTCGTTGTGCCTGCTCTTACAACCACCTCAAGCCTCCATCAGGTTTGTGGCCATGTGCACTGTAATTGTTCCAAACCACCCACTGGATAGTAGGTCTTCAGAAAGCACAGAAAGCTTTCCAGTGATTGTGCTCAGGGAGAAAAAAAACAACTTTTTTTTTTTTTCTTATTTTCTGCCAGCAGTGTGGCACATTTGGAAGAATGATTTCAGTATGTGTGTCTTTTGATGTGCTGTTGGCATACGGTATAAATTTAGATTTAACTCTGAATGTCAAAGTACTTCCAAAGACATTTGTTGAAATGGTAATTTTTTATTTTTTAATGATGTGATGGATCAAGGTTGAACTAGGAACTAGGTTGTGGGTTTGAACCTTCTGGTCAGCTGGGGCCTTTCTGTATGGAGTTTGCATCTGGTGCTTCAGCTGCTCCCACAGTCCAAAGAATTGATTGGCAATTCTAAATCGCCCATGACCACTTGGTGTAGTCAATATGCAATGGACTGACCACCTCTCCAGAGTGTAGCCCGCCTCCCTCCTTTATATCAGTCGGGATAGGCTCCATCCCTGTGCGACCTGGCTAATGGTTGGATAAAGGATATAGCGTATCGACTGCACCAGAATTGGAAGATTCTGCACTGGTCTCATACATCCTCTAGTGACCAGTTATAAGAGGATCACTGGGGCGAGCAGCCTTCACCTCAGTCTCAGGAGAGTATCATGTATGCCTCCATCTAATGCATATTTTGGTCATGTTTTACTGGATTCACATTTTCAAATGATCCAGGTGGAAACATCGCAAACTCAACCTAGGTGGAGGGCTTTCACTTTGTTCATGGAGCTACTGTTTGTTGCAGCTAAAATCTCTCAACAACAGTTATCATTTGCTAATAAAAATTTATTTTTTATTTTTTTGTCTATGACTAAAAATAATGATTGTTTGAAATGATTTCAAGGGTTAAAAATCTACATCATGAACTGTATATGTGTAGCAACAGTAACCACAGTAAGGTGGACAGGGCTCTTAAAATAGTCTGCAGACCTTTAACGTGGAAGATAGTTTGACTTTTCAAAGTAAGAATAACAAAGGTGTTTTATTGACTTCCAGTCCTGTTAAAGCCAGAGTAGGCAGTGTTTTTCACACGATCACGTAAAAAAAGAAATTCCATACTAACTTTTCAGTATATTGTAATTCAAGTGGTCTGAAAAATTAGACTTCTACACATCCTCCTGGCTCTGTTCTCTGGCTTTAGAAAATCTAGCCCATGACAGGAGATTTTATCCAATCACAGAGCCTTTCGCCCAGATCAGGTGAGACAGCCTAAAGTAAGAGCAGTGTGTGCTGGTGCGTTGGGTTATACGGAAAAGCTGCGTTTAGACTCCAGAGTGACGTCTCGAAAGAATTTCAACTTTTGGCTTGACTATTTTTGCAGGACTGAGGTGGGCGCTCACCTGATGGAAGGACCTTAGAACAGTGAGAGAAGAGCTGCAGGATGAGGACTGTACATTTTCAATTTGCACCTTTTTTGTTTAGTTTTAGTTCTTTTTAAAAATTTCCTTGTCCAGATTTCTGCTTACTGCACCTTTAACTACAACAGTGAGCCAAGCATGCCCAGGACAGGGTCCCTGTAACTGGCTCAAATGGAATCCAGTCATTTTTAAATTGTGCGAATTACACGAGTGCTTTTTCTGCAATGAATCGCCAAAATGTCTACAGCGGAAAGGGTCTACTGACTACTGAAAAAATAAAATGTCCTTTTTCCAGTGAGCTAAAGTTGCAATAATGACATCAATTTTCTCATTGGTAGTGGTAAAATGACAACAATGAGAATGAAAAACCTGACTTCCCTTCCTTTCAACATAGATATCATACACTGGGCAGCAGGATGTGAGCTAAAAAAGTGCTGTCTATCCTAAAAGCTGAATACATTTGTAGCATTCACAAGAGGCTTCCTTGTGTGTCCAATCTATTTCTCTACTATCCTCCAGCCCAGATATACTGTGCATTTTGGGACGCAATGGGAAGTGAAAAGTCCTTTTTACTGAGGTTCGCCATGCTATCCAACCCGCATGTTCCAAAGGCCTATTTTAATTTGGTTTCCAGCTGGTTTACCCTGAGAGATTGCCTGCACTTGCCACCATGTCATGCTTCTTTGCCTCTAATCATTTCATATAAGCAATGCATCATCTGTGTGTCCTCTAAACGAAGACCGCTCCAGCCCTCCCAAGGTAATATCTTATTCTGGTTTCCGACAAGGTTTACAAACACACTGCTGGTGCAATGTCTCTCAGCCCCCTATGTCAGGAAATAGCCTGAACTGGGAAATTATTATTCTAGCGGTTTGGGTTTCCTTGGACTTAACACCTGCAAAATAATGTTACCACACCTGATAGAATGAATGGAGTGCAGTGGGTTACAGCTCTGTGCCACAGAGGCTCGTCTGCCAAGTCGATTCATACCAGACTCGATGGAACTGAGGTGAACACAGCAGAAACTGAGAGCTAAAGTATTGTATGTGGCTTAGCTGTATTTACGTGGTTAAGCGGATTGTGCCCACGTGGCCAAAGTAATGAGTCCTCATGGTAAAATGATACATATAACTATTTGGATTTATGATTGAAACTGAAGTTGAATTAGCGGAGCTGCACCTAAAAATCTACATTTTAGGTTTAAAACAATCACTTCTTGTAGGTTTAGAAGTTTGCGCATTTAATATACAGACTATCTTGGATACACAGTCAAAGTCATTTCCTCGAATCCAAACTTCCGTGTAAAGAAGCCAAGCATGAGTGAGAGTTTCATATTAGCAAAATACACTTTGAGTGGATTATCATTTAAAATCAGGGTTGTGAACTTAAGTTAGTGATTAGTCTACGTGACCCTCCACAGTCACAGCACATCTATAGTGTTACAGTTGTGTGCACATGCCGTACAGTATGTGTGTTGTTGCTGCATGCTTGAGCATTAGACAATAGCTCCTGAGCGTTTTGCAGCAGGTGCAGAGGAAGGTTAGCCCGCATTAAAGGTTTCATTTTCCCTCAGAGTGGATGACAGGGTGACAGTGAGTGATGGGCTGCTGGAGGATGCAGGGGTGCATGAGTGAGGTGTGTGTGTTTGTGTGTGTGTGTGTGTGTGGCAGGGGGCTGCAGGCAGGGGGGGTGGTGTCGGGGCTTGGAGGGTGTTAGATGGACAAGGACACCACATCCGTCTCCCGAGCCGGGGACCCTCGTTCGTTCTCATTGTGATGCTGACAATACTTTTTTTACGCCTGGGCCGCAGCCAAGAGGGATAGGTGACTTCATTATTCAGACAGCTGCGGGGTGCAGGGGCTGGTAGGCTTTCTTTCAACAACATCTGATAGAAGCGTTGCAAAAGGCAGCATTTCCATTGTGAGAGCAAACCGATGCTAATTCCAACGGACCCGCCAGGAATGGATACTGTATGCACATATATTCAGAACCGTGAGTGGGCCAGGAGAGCAATCAGTTTATTTATCTGCAGAGAAACTGACAGCAATTACTGCCGTGTTTGGAAGGCACAGAGATCTGGACAGATAGCCAGCTCAATAAGTTTAAAAAAAAAAAAAAAAAGTGCAGAAGTTTTAATGAGCAAAGTTTGAGGGGCAAGCACACAAACCTGTATATAATCATCATGTGGATTTATCTTGTGAAAAGCTGCATGCATCAATGCCGAGCAGATATTATCACTAAAGGTAACGATACAGCTATATTCATCAAAATCATTCACTTCAGAAAAAAAGAAAAGGAAATAAGCTTCTTTCATTTATTTTTTTAAACCTAGAATCAGAATGACCTTTAGGCTTTGTCTACTTGAATCCATAACTGGGGATTATTAAAAAAAAAACTCATATTTCCCTGTGGTCTGGATAACAGAGAGACTTTATGGTTACTGTCAGTGGGTCATTCCCGCACAGATTAATGTCACACAGTTTATGAGCCCTTCTTAAGATAAAATGATAATTTTTCTATACTGTATTTCACCTCTTTATTAGTCCTCATCTGAGCGAGCCGATGTTCACTCTGCTCTGGGTTCACATAACAGGAAGCACTTGTCATATTAAACTCCTTCTCATATTATTGCCTGTTTGATACTGAATCATTTACACAGAATTGGATTATAAAAGAACACTCTATTCTGCAAATATATGTCCTGTAGCAGGAAAACTTTCGATGCTGAAAAGATGTTAAAAGAATGCATAATTCTATTAGTACCTTTAGGGGAAATACACTTATTTTGTGTTTCTTCCTGAAGAAGAGTTAGAAAATAAGATTAATTACACTCTCATGTCGGTGCTTTAAGTGCTCAAGCTAAAGCTGTGAAACAATTACTTTATCCTCACATAACGACTTGTAGAAGCAGTTTGGCTTCTTCCAAGGTTCAAAAATACACCCACCAACACTTCGAAAGCTACGTAAGATTGAATTAACACATCGTATGTGACAGAATTAACACACTGTGTCTCACAGTTTCTCGTTTAGTTATCTGATGAAGGCACAGTGACAACAAGATAAGAGTGTCACAGAGTCAAGAAATAATCTCCACATGTAACCCTCACATTACTATTTGAGTGTAAATGAAACAAGATGCAATGGATTAAGTAATGAGTTTTAGAGGTGCTGGTAGAGGTGTCCAACTTGAGGGATCATATGTTCCATTAATCCTCCTGTTATGTTAGTTTCTCAGGAACAGCAATGATATTTCTGGATCAATTCCACCTGTTTGACGTGGCATGTCTAATTATCCAGTTGTGTCAGAAATCAAAAAATCCCAATAAACATTGTTTATATCTCAATAACAACTCCATTACTAACCATTTCAATCAATAGTTTGTGCAGTTATATTCTTTACCTCTTACAGATCATGATTCAATGAGGACAATGCCATGAAATGTTCCAAGAGAATTGTGATGTTTCCTCAGAATTACTTTATACAACATGCCAAAGTGGGGCTGCAAGGTGGCACAGTTGGTACCACTGTTGCCTCGCAGCAAGAAGGTTGCCGGTTCGCGTAGCGTTTGCATGTTCTCCCCGTGCAGCGTGGGTTCTGTCCAGGGTGTCCCCTGCCTTCACCCTAAGTCGGCTGGGATAGGCTCCAGCCCCCCTGCGACCCTAATGAGGACTAAGTGGTGTAAGATAATGGATGGATGGATGGAACATGCCAAAGTTTGCCAAAAATAAATTGGCCCAACTGCAACCAACGGTCATGCAACCAAAATTCAATGACTTTTCAGGTGGGCTGCAGGCAGTGTTAACACAACAGAGAGGGGAAAAAGATGGAAAAAGAAAGGAAAATAAAACCTCATTGCTCAATGTAATAAAATGAAGCATGGCTCAGAAGTACTTAGCATATCTGTGGCATAAAACTCCCAATTTTTGGCAATATAGATAACACCTAAGGACACTTGGCAATATATTGTATCTGAGGATTTGTTTTGTTTTTTCTTTTCAATTTTTGAAAACCAATAATCAAAGAAATTAAATTCTATTTTTCACAGTTTAATTCACAGTCTATAGCATGTATAAAACTCAAGGCCCAGGGGCCTATGTCCAGTTTATGAGTGATATCAGAAAATGGCTGGTGACAAAATATCTACACTTACAACGCAAGAATCGACACAAGAAAGGATACCTCCAGTTTGTGTGCACTGCGCAAAATGTGCAGGTATCAAATCCTGGTGCAGTACAGAAAAATATCTGATTCAGCAGATGTCCCCACAGATGTCCACCATTGCAGTTTCCGTAAGAAGAAACAAGAATTCATCTGATTTGTGGACCCTGCGCAAACAGCAAAGATACCAGCCATTGGAAAGCTCAAACCATCAGTGCATCAGGCACAAACCTTCAGTGGAACACCTCAGAGAAAAGAGTCAGACAGCTACACCTCTGCTACACCTGATGCACAGAGATCCCATAGGACAGCTGTTGCCTCTGTGGATTTGTGGGCACTCCATAAATATCGCAGGTATGAACTGCTTGCCAACTACAGAAACATAGCAGATTCAGAGGATGAGGAAGAAAGTGTCTCCAAGGCAAAACTTACCACTGGAACACCTCAGAACAGAGACCCAAGCAGATGCACCTCTGGAGACCAGTGGAACAAAGAGAAAAGGTGTTGAGGGCACTGTGTAAACATCTCGGGGATCAACTGCTTGCCCACTATCGCAAAATGTCTGATTCAATGCAAAACACTGGAATGACAGTGGAAAAAGTAGATGGACCCACGCCAAAATCAGACAAGGCACATCTGAAAGAAGAGGTGAACAAGTTGGTAAGTAAAGTAATCATTGTCTGCCAAAACAGAAAGTCTACTTCTGTGCACAGCAACACTTCTTCTGAAATGTGGTCGTGTCGCAGATATGAAATGCGGGCACATCACAGACGTGAGGTGGCTACCCAGCATCGCAGAATGCAGGATTCAGTGTTCAAACCAGGTAATATGTGCCATACTCAAGGAGACAGGAGAAACACTGCAAGACCAGAAGGCTTGTCCAGGTGCAACACATGTGAACAGGTCACACACAGGAGATTAACTGCCGGCCATCAAAGACACTGGGGTTCTGCTGATGAGAATTTATTCCATGCAAGAGCACCACAGAGGTATGTAAGTCACCAAAGATTCATCAGTTCAAGGCCCACTTGGTACGGCGGGGCTGGTTATAGTCAAAGAATCCCAGACGCAACCTCGTAGAGATACACTTCCTGTGTCGGGGTTGCTTAGAAACAATACACTGATGACGTATGCCATCACTGCAAATGCCGAAAAAACATTAAATTGACAGTTACTCTTTTAGTGTTATTTAGACTTTGTGCTCCAGCACATTCAGTAAATTCAGTAAGATAAAATGATGGATGCTCCCTAAAAGTGCTTAGTTTCAGCTTACATGAGAGTAGGATAGCAGCAAATTAGAACTGTTTGTGAGATATAGTCATTTCTGATTTAGAAATCTTCGTAGCTCTCAGACAAAGACATAGACAAAACCTGATTTAAACTTACATTCTAATACTTGTTAAATGTCCCAAGACAATCTTCCATTAATCTAAACATCGGTAACAAATACAATTAAAGCTGCAAGCAGCATTTGTCGGGTCCTTGGTCTGTGTTGCAACCTCAAGCCCGTCTGACCTCCATTTTGACACAATTTAAACCTGCTTTAAGTTGAAGGAGCCATTTTTCTCTCTCTTCTCAGCCTCAGACTGTCAGTGAGTCACATGACCAGCTGCACTGAGCTGTGATGATGTCATGATGACTCAGCGTTTTTCATGCCCCTGGCTGAGAGAGTTTTACTCACTTTCACTCTCCCATACAGCCACAATTTTCACCAAATATGTGTAAAAACAACATATTTTTGTGGTAAATCTTGTTAGGAAGCCCTCAATGTCATTTATAAAGCTGTAGGACCTTTAGTTTTTTATGTAGATGACCAAATGTCACAGCATGTCTGCACATGTCCCAAAGTACGAGCCGAGGCTGCGGCAGCTCATCAACTTTAACGGCTCGCCATTCGAAAACCGTTTGAGAAACGGCAAATCCCTTCAGAACTTTGTAAATCAAGGCCCTCTCTGTCTCCTGTGCGATTTTCAAGTTGATACGATTTACGGTGTGAGACAAGATACATTTTTCCCAAAAGATGTTTTCACTCATTTTTTTACTTTGAAAGGCAAATTGCGGACTTCCTGTTTGAGATACAGTACAGACCAAAAGTTTGGACACACCTTCTCATTCAATGAGTTTCCTTTCTTTTCATGACTACTGACATTGTAGATTCACACTGAAGGCATCAAAACTATGAATTAACACATGTGGAAATATGTACTTAACAAAAATGTAAAACAACTGAAAATACGCCTTATATTCTAGTTTCCTCAAAGTAGCCACCTTTGCTGTGATTACTGCTTTGCACACACTCTACATTCTCTTGATGAGCTTTTTTACTTTTACTTTTACTTTTTTTTTTTTTTAACTTTTTAGATTTACTTTTTACTTTGAAAGGCAAATTGCGGACTTCCTGTTTGAGACAAGTCAGGGGTGTCAGTGCGAGATTTGTGGGTCTCATTGAGACGAACGTTTTGGTGTTGGTTTAATTTCTGTGCGACATTCCTACTGGGCGGTAGGGCCATTTTAGTGTGTTTTTCGCCGATTCGGATGTGCGTGCCAATTTTGGTGAGTTTTTGAGCGTGTTTAGAGGGTCTAATTAAAGTTTTCGCGTTGGTCAGCAGAATAATAACAAGAAGAAGAAAGACACACTACAGGAACAATTTGCTTTGCAAGTAGGGGTCCTCGGACCCTAAAAATCAATAAACACAACATGTTCATGAAAAAATAACAAGTTGCAGCTCGCTAACTTTTTGTAGACCAAGGCAGTTAGAGTTTCCTAATTACGTTACCTTAAGACCCCGACTAATTTTTGATACTTCCACCTGAAAGAATCCTCAGATTTAGTCAGTCACAGCTGCAGAACTGAAAGGTGAAAATGAACAACCTGGGCTCCGTGCTAAAGAGGCACATGGAAGAATTTTGAAATACAGTATGTCTCATTATCCTTATGAGGGAGATTTGAAAAACTGGCATTCATATTTCTGCCTATTCAAAATTGGAAACTGGAGAATCAATAACAGCTACACAACAATGACTTATGTTATCAAACCTGTTTTAAAAATCCTCCAATGCTGCTCTACCAAATGTGATACAACAGATAAAACACAACAATGCTGTGTCCAATTCAGTCATATCAGTGACTAAAATGGATGCAGTCAAATAAAGGGTCACACCTGACAACCTCCCAAAAATGGTGTTGGTTGGGTTTCAATGTCAGATAGAGCCTGGTCATGATCCAAAGTCCTCCAGGCTGGAAGGTGGTTACAGTAACTTCAGCCACGCGATAAAGTCAAATTTAAAGAACATCACTGATAGCTTGTCGTCTTTTGCTGTTGTGAGTTGTTCAATTATGTAGCCATAAAGCAACAGGGACACATGCAAGTCTTACAAAGCAGTTGATGGACGTATAGAGATAGTCAACAGTTGAAGCTTCTTCTGTTTCTTATTCTGTAAGCTTTCTTTGCTCAACCTAAATTATTAACATGTTGGCTAACCAACTTGCCTACCCTGCCTGAAGACGCCTTTTCAAAAACACCTTCTTGTTCAATATTATTGTTAAATGCGCATATATCACTCACTAAGGCCACTGTAGCAAGAAAAGGATGAATGAATATCAGAACTTGTGTAGTCTAGCTGAATAAAAAATAAAATATCAATGTAGGCAATGGCGATGTTAGGTAAACTCGAGGAGAACAGAGTGACAAGGACGAGCTTTTAATAAACAAAGTAAGGCTTTGCCATTAAGAATCTATACGTCCCAAACAGCATCCAACAAAAAAAACAAAAACAAACAAACCTGCATACAGCAGTGTTTTTTTCTAAATTAAAATCTGTATCTCTCATTAATTTAAACCCCTTAATGCACCTAAAGTTTTATATTTCACCCTCCATTTAGGAGAAAAGGCTATTTTGAAGAAAGAACTACAACTTCCAGTAGCATTATAATACAACGTGATTGGACACGCCATGAAATATGTAGTTCCTCTTGGGGTTTACAACTAGGGCTGTGTTTTTGTATTAATAAACTAAATTAAACGGAATGAAGTACTGACAAATGTGCTCCTGTTAAAGTATGTGTAGTATGAAATAAGTGTAAAAGAGATAATTATCTCGTTATCTCGAGAAAAATGACGTTCATTTTCTCGAGATAACGAGATAATTATCCCTTTGACAGTTTCGGCTGTCACTTCAGCCTTCATCAGAAGTTGTCGGACATCCTGGTGTGACGTATCTTATATAGACAGCTGACCGGGAACTCCGACATGACGTGTCATGAGAACAGCTGACCGGGCACGTCAGCTTACAATGAAGCGCTCGTGCCCGGTCTCGTCTGTCCTCCGGCCCCCCGCTGGTGACTGAGGATGGAATCCCAGGTGTGTGGGACCTCCCACCTGGACCGAGCACGAGCGGGCAAACACAAACACCAATTATCTAGTTTTCACGAGAAAATTCTTGTTATCCCGAGATAACGAGAAAATGAACTCGTTATCTCGAGAAAACGGCGAAGAAAGAACAGTAGCGGAAAACAACCGCTCTCGGCTTCCGTAGATAGTAACGCAATAGTCCATAGTCCATTTCTGCTGATAAATCCTCCTTATCTAAACTTTCCAATCCAAACTTTTCATGACAATGCCATGGGACGTCCCCTTCCGGTGGATTTAATTTTGAACCGTGGAGACTGTCAGTCTTGCTGCTTCCCGCTGCTCCCAATATTTATGCCAAGTTAAGCTAATTGCCTCCCAGGTCCAGGTCCAAGAGCGGAACACTGTCTTTTCATCTAACTCCAAGAAAGAAGGAAAATAACTGTATTTCCCTAAACTACTCCTTGAACAGCTTGGCATGCATAAACATTTCTATAGGCATACCTGTGTTTAGGAGAATCAGGACTTGAGCACCTTCAGTTCAAAAAAGATCCCAGACTTTTTCTTTAATTTAAATGCATTACTATTATGTGAAACGCTGGACACACTGGAGCCGATGTTAATTAAAGAAGCTGGGCATATGTACAAGTTATAATAATGATTAAAAAGGTGTTTAAAATAGTTCTATAACTATTAACAGAACAAAAATGTCTAAATAAAGGAAAAATAAAAGCTCAAAAGAGACAAAGACACTGAAAAAATGTGCTTTTTGAGGTGTGTTTTTACACTGCTTTCTATACACATATGCTAATAGTTGCATATAATAAATTATTCAGATGTACCTGTGGAGGGGAAAATAGCAGGAGAGAAAAGAAAAAAAAAGAGTCTGAAGGCACGGCATCCAGAGAGTAACATGGAAAAAAATGGATGCTTTGGGTGCTTCAACAGTTGTATTGGCTGTCAAATGGACAAAACTTTCTGAAGACTTCGAAACCCACTGCACTCATGGCTTGGATCAGATATAATAACCAAACACTCGCTATTGACAGCCAAAAGCAAGATCAAACAGCTTACCGAGCAGTTTATCTCTTTGTCTCTATGCGTCTCTCTTTAGGTGCAAGGTGCAATTTCCTAATCAACAATAATTGCTTTATTCTGTCAATACTGCAAAGGGGCGATGGATATTTCAGACAGTTATGCTGTACAAGCTGATTGGATGAGAGAGCGAGGAGAGAGGGTACGTGCTTGAACAGCTTGTGGATCTTATAATGAGATCTCCAGAGATGAGCAGCACAGTAGCTCCAAGACACAATTAGGCCCAGCGTTGCTCTCTCTCTCTCCAAGATAGAAGCGTATAGGCAGCACTGAGGTGATATGTGTGAATGTCGGTGTCGGTGTGTGTATGTGTGCCGTGGAATCACTTTTAGCGTGTTTGATATTTAAGCAAAGTAATAAATAATAGACTGTTTATTGAGGGCTAACATCCTCACACAATAACCCATTTCAAACTTGCTTTTAGTACTTCGTATTAGTTTGGCTACATTTTATCAGTCAGTTGCAGATATGAAGCTATGAATTTATACGCCAATGATTGGACTTTCTGTATCTAGTCGCATCACATTATTTCAACAGACAAAGCTCCAGGCTGGTTTGTAAACCTAGTGAGGAACCAGCCCCTCAACAGGGTCTCTGGTCCATTAGTTTGGACTGCAGCAGTCCCTAATGATCAAACAAACCCAACTGAGGAAGAAACAGCTCCAGGGTTCAAAATCACCACGGTAAAGCAATAACATGTGAAGATGCCTTTCGGCCTTGATTTGGCAATCGAAGAGAGAAACAGGTTTGATCTGTTTGGTGGGACTGCACTTAATTCGATGGAGGATTTAAAAAAAAAAAAAAAAAAAACTCTGTGCCAGTGGGGGAACTTCTTTTATAATAATGTTACAGCCATTAACTGGATCATAAAACAAGCATAAGTTACATTCGGTGACAACAGCCCACACTAAATAATCTACAGCCTTTACAAGACCAAGAGAAGTTACATCAACGTAAATAAAAGCTGCTCTTCTCCTACACAGGTCCTTGGTATATAAGTTTGATCTGTGGGGAGTTATATTCCACCACAAGTTCAAGTTAGAAAGTCAGAAGCATCTGGCCAAATAAATAATATGGTATTGATCAGCAACTCTCTCCTGATTCTAACAGCAAACATACTCACAGCTTCACACATTTACAACCCAGGCAAGCCCAACGTAATCCTGGTTTGTATTTACACTGGGGATAAAGCAGCAGCATAAATCATGATGAATTTCACAAAGAAATATAAATGTTGAACAGAACTCGTCTTGTGAATTGTACACTTGTTAATATAAATTAAGTGAGTAATAAAGTATGAATCAGCCCAGCTCGTGAAAGCAAAATACAAAATATCAAAAATAGAGTTCCATTTATTTTTTATATAAACAATCAATGAAATGCCTCAGTATTGGTGGTTCTTTGAGCCGAACCCACAGAGGATGATCAGCTCATTCACACTCATTCAGTCCCTTCAGTTCAACAGATGCTCAGGTTCTGTACGCATGTTTTTTTTAGTGTTGTTTTTTTCCATGTTTTCAGTGCGTGCACACAGATGTGTGCGTAATGAATGCGTACCAACAGTCCCACGCAAAGCATGGAATTTATCAACTTGTACTTATAATGTGCATAAATATACGCACAACTCTGACCTCGTGTACACACATAATCGAGTGGTAGAATAGTGAAACTACAAATAGAAAGCATTCGGAGATTTTGACCACATTTCAGTGTGAGGTTGGAGACATATGCGGCATTTCCCAGCAACCACTGATCAGGATCATGCCGGCAGTGTTGGATGTCATAAGTCCCCTGGCCCCAGCCTACATCCAGTTCCCTTACAGCCATCACCAACGAGCTCAAATCAAACGGGGACTTCACGCCATCACTGGATTCCAAAACATAAGTGGAGCCACAGACTGCACCCACATCACAATCAAAGCACAATCACTCAATAAATGTAATTATGTTAACAGAAAAGGGTTTCATTCAATCTGCGATGCACATTTGTCGCTATCCAACATTGTTGCCCGGTGGCCTGGAGGAACGCACGACTCATTCATTGAGCAGAACAGCTCTGTGGGTGTTTCTCCAAGCAGGAGCTGTTGAAGATGGCTGGCTTATTGGTGAGTGTTACAAAGTGTGGATATGTTTTTGCTGGACTTAGTTTGATTATTAAAACATCTCATTTGTAGGTGATCAGGGTTTTCTGCTGGGTGAACATTCGGTATTAATTCGTCCTCTTCCAGTTGCAGTCATTTCTCTTTAATGGCTGTGGTGCTTTGTTTGTTTTTTTGGCACTGAGCTTAACGTGAAACCACTTTTTAAAAATGTTGCCGCTGATCTGTCCTCTGATCCAACAGAAATAACTGTGGTGGTTATCTTGTCCCATGCAGCATTTTTTCTTTCGTTTTTTATCCCAACATTTCACGCACTAAACAATATTTTTCTGGTTTGCTTCAACCTCGCTGACAAGTACCTCGATCTCAGTTTCAGAAAAGTTCCCCTTTTTTGCCCTTTTTGCCACGATGATGACGACAGGTGAGAAAAAAAATCTTCACTTGCTTCATAAAGAGGCGTCGTTGCCATATATGGTGATTTGGAGGCGTTTCTGAAGGCAACATACAGGAGCACAGCAGTTAAGAACAAGGGGGATTTATCAACACCGATGTGCGTACGACAGAATTTAGAACTTTTTCTATGCACTGATGATAAATGAGGCTCCAGGACTTCTGGAAAACTCCTTCCAGTGTGATTTTTTTCAGAAACTCCATTTGCAAGATTAAAGTTTTGACAGGGAGACTTTCGCAAATGATGACCCATGCTCACTTTGTGATTGAGTCTACTCAGTCATGCATGCTCAGTGTACATGAATGCTCATGTTAGATGCTTTATCAGGCATGTTATGGACAGAGATTATTTCTGGGTCTATTCTAAAACACACCTGGGTGGAGATCATTTTCATTTTAAAGTGCCATTTTCACCAAGTATTGTTTATGTGGCATTGTCTTTGAGCTGACTGCTTTAGTTTTCTGGCCTGCAGCTTCTCTTCCAGCGAAAGTCAGGTTTTCTTTTGGAAAGTCAAATAGAAACACTGTACGTTGCCTGCAGACAAATAAACTGAACAATAAGCTAACAAACACTGTAGAGCTTTGTGGTCTCGTTGTAAGGTGCTGAATATTTTTCACTGAAGTTGGTGGTGACCAAAAAGGAGCCAAAACGAAAAGCAAATAGAATTCTTAAATTTACTGGGTTGAGAAAAACACAACTCTAAATGAATGGCCACGTCAATTTTTACTCTATAATGCATAAATAATAATAAAAAGTTAATGTGTTTTGGGGTGCTGCTGTTGTTGGGAAGTGGCTAGAAAAATCAATTGCTGCAGCTTTAAATGCTAAAATCAATAGTGCAATCTCATTATTGCCAGATTACTTTGCCTCCAAATATCTACAGAATATGCAGTGAATAAACCCAACAAACTTTCAAAAAGTAAAATGATCAGGAGAACAATTTCTAGCTTGTGATAAAAGTACAAATCCAATTACAATGGAACGTGCTCACTGCAAGTTGTTTACAGTGAGTCTTTTGTTTTAGCTGTTAGATGGCAGCAGCTCCATTATATAAAACCCATTACTCTGTTTCAAAATTGCAGATACAGTAAGCAGTAACCACAACTGTGATATAATCCTCTTTTCATTCTTTGGGTTTGTATAATACAAGGTTATGTGAAACAGCTTGCAGAGATGACTACATTTACCGACACACCCACCTTCACCACCCAGTATGTGGGGCCCAAAGGGCTGCTTTATGCTAATAAGCTCCATCAAGGTCAGACAGTTTTTTTCGCTGCTCCCTTATCCCCGTGTTCTTTTCACGCTGTAGACAGTGATGACTTTAATGGCACTATTTCCCAAAAACAGCACAATGACTTGAGGGGGAAATGCATTACCCACAGCAGCATTTGAGGTTATTTGCCACAGCGAGGTTCCCTCAGCCCCTGAACGCTTTCTGCAGCTTCCTTTCACCGGAGATCTTTTCTCATAGTGTGTTTCCTGCTCTGCCCCCTGACAAGCACATCTTCTAGTTACACGCTGGCCTCACAAAAATGGCTCAGTGTATTATGATCAATCTGTCTTAAAGAAGCAGCTCTTGAAGCAAAGCCACGTGGAGTCTGTCCTTAAAAATGAGAACGTGAGTTAAAGCCTTTCCCAGCCGCGGGTTCTCGTGGCTGCAAAAAGTGATGAGAGTTGAAATACTATTTGTGATTAAGACGAGCTCGGGACAGTTTTAAGTCGGGTGATAAATTCCTGTCGAGTGTTGGATTTTTGCTAGGAATTGCGCACTGAGGTGGGAGGAGAAGCACAGTAAGAGTCAGTAATGATCAAGACACACAGTCCAATTTTGGTGTGGGGGGATTACTGGGATTGGTGTTTATGTCACTTGCCTAAAAAGTCCATCAAAGGCACACGGTGCGAGGCAGAGGAGTGCTGCTTCTGTGCTTGTACCAAGAAATGTATACACGAACAGATCCAGTTCAAAGGCTTAGTAAAGCTTTCTGTGGATATTTCCCAATTTGACTTTGATATAATTCCCTCAAGCAGGAGAGAATGAACGGCAGCATGTCCTTCTAACTACAGTATATGCACATGCGACTACGTGTGGGTGTTTGTCATCCAAAATAGTAGCTCGGCAGTCATTATGCAGCTAGCCATGTCCTCTATAGATATCAGAGACCTGCTGGTGGATGGATCCCTGCTGCCTTTTGTGGCTTTTTGCCAAACATCACTAAACTAGCTCCTAGCTGGTCCAGTGCATCGCCTTCCAAGCTAATTATATGCTGCCATATTTACTGGTGTTTTTTTTTTTTGTTTTTTTTTCTGCACCTCAAGGACATCCACTTCGTTTTGGGCAAGGCTTTCTCTCTCCACAACAGAATTTTCAGAGATCCGTAGTACCGAGAAGGACAGAGGTGATCTGATATTTGATTCAAATTTATTCCTCCTGCACAACCCTGTTTACAGCTGTGAATATGATCATTAAATGTGACAAAAATCTGTCAAAATGCCCTGTGAGCGTGTACACTTCAGAAATAGAGAAACAGGGGAAAGTCAAAGAAATGAAGCAGCCAGCTGCAAAGTCCTTTTGACTTTATGGAGTTTTAGAGCCAGACAAGTTGTGTTAAGTGTTTGTAAGAGGTTATAGTTCTTGTTTAGTGTATTAGGATTCCATTTCGTAGTTCTGATACTTTGTCTCACTGATGAAATGTGGTGCAGAAAACTACTGGACTGGGATTCAATTGGAAATTCTTTGACATGGTTGGAATTGCAACTTTGCTCAAATTCATCAAAAGGACGCCTAATGGAGAACTCCCGTACAACCTACTTGATGAGTTAAGCGAATTGTTAGCTGAATATATTTGGACAACTTTCTCTCTCTCTATATATATATATATCGCTATATAATCTCTGGGGATCACAAAATGTTCTCACTTAGTAAGACTGACGATATCATGACTCATTAACCTTTGCTTGAGGTAAACTCTTTTTAGACATATGTTCCTTTCCATTAATTCGTCGACAACTAAACACGTCGGCTTTGTGTCTGAATGTGCACCCCGCGCACTTTTCCATAAAAGTATGCAATCTCACTAGGTCAGATCTGGTAGCATTTCTGTACACGGCCTGAACTGCATGCCAACACTGAAGGATATGCACTGAAGAGAGAAGCTTGAGTTGTGTGAAGCGATTTGGACAAAGTTTTTTTTTTCCATGTTTCAGTGCCAGTATAGGTTCAGGAATATCAGAGAGCACATAAGACACAAAGTTTGCTGCCAAAATCACCTTTCTAATCCAACAAACTGAAGTGTACATAAAAACAATACTGTGATGAAGTCAAAACAGCTCAGATTAATGAGAGTCACCAATCCAGGTTCACGCAAAATGCAAACAGGAAATTAAGTTTATTGCTCCCGGCTGTTTGTAAAAGTTTTTCCTCTGAGTTTTCATTAAATACTTGCAGCATCAAACAGCCTCAGGATCCATATAAGTGTCTCCAAAGCAGGAGAGCCGCGTCCATTTCAGCACACAGAAGAACAGCAGGAACTTCATTAATTTATGACGATTTTAAATTATCATTGACACGGAGACAGGATTGACCAGGAGCTAACGGTAAATGACAATGTGTACTTTTCATCATACAGTCACAGTTTATAAGCTGCAGTTAAATCACATGTTACTTGAACTTCCTCAGGTTGAATCCTGAGCTCCATTACAGCTGTAAAGTTTGTTTCAGGTTATTTTATGTTCATTATATTGTTGGTCAAGTATTAGTTAGATTATCATCACACATGGACAGAGTTTACACTGTTTACAAATCAAAAATAAACTATTTATTAGTTATTTGTAGAGTTTGCTGATATTGATACTAGTTTAGATTCAGTCTTTTGTTCATCAGTACATTAATATATGAGGTGTGTCAGAAAAGTTCCAGGACTGAGGCCACAAAAGATATATTTCAAACCCAAACTACAAACGAGGAGTTTTTCCCTTCAGATGATTAACCAGCACGTCTTCAAAGAGATCCTGCGGCGTTTGCTTCATTCAGTGCGCAAGAAGAGGCGAGAGTTGTGGCAGGACAAGTCGTGGCTGCTTCACCATGACAACGTGCCTGCTCACAATGCTCTGAGCATCCCACAGTTCCTGGCTGAGAAGAACATCACCGTGATGGAGCAACCTCTCCACTCACCCCACCTGGCTCCATGGGGATTTTTTCCTCTTCCCTAAGCTCAAGGGGGTCATCAGGGGGACCCATTTTGAAGACGTGGACAACATCAAGATGGCTGTGACGACGGAGCATCCTTCCAGGAGTGCATGGCAGAGAAGGCTGGGAAAGTGAGTTACACTCCAGGGCGATTATTTCAAAGGGGAAAACTTGTAGTTTGGATTTGAAATATATCTTTTGTGACACCAGTCCTGGAATTTTTCTGACACACCTCATATTATGCATGACTTGATGTACTGTTGAAGCTTGTGTGTATGGCCGCCTACCATGGCTCTCTCTGTCACTGTGATAAATGTCTGAATGAACCATGAGTAAGATTAACATAAAGGTGGCCTATATCTGAGTGACAGAATGCCATCACTGTAACAGACTGGTGAAGCCAGCAATGTTACGTATGCCACGTCTGAAAAGGACTATAGAGTCTAGCTTGGCTGATTTGGACAGGTGAAATTTCACAGTGCATTTATCCACACTAAATGCAACTTTCTGCCATAAAACATCCATGAAATCCATGACTCGTGATGCTCTGTAAAATAATGAAAATACATCTCATATCACTTTAGACAAATCTACTAAAACAATGATCAGTAAATAACATGCAATCAATATTAAATTTATTACCTTAAATATTCATCTGTGTTTGTTTTTCTATTACAAGAGGTGTATGTGTCGCAGCATGGATTAGAGAGAAAAGGTTCTTTGTGGAAATGAAAACAGATGACAAATAATGGGTATTACGTTCTCAGCAGTCACAGCGATTTAAATACATTTCAACATTTCACAGATTAATTTCCCATGAATATGCTAAGTGGCAGAGTAAAGGTAGGCTACTGTGAGGGAACTTTTCCTTTTCTGGGCAGAGTCCACAATCCTTCATCATTTATCTCAGCCAAGGGCCTTGTGGAGATAAGATCTGCAGAGTCTCTGGGCGAGGGAGTGAACGGTCGCAAAACTGGAGTTGGATGTGTTAGTGTATGCCTTTAGGGAAAGTAGCCTTAAAAAAAATGTGAAGTCAAAATAATGTTTAGTATCCTGTAATATCACTACACGCATATGCAGAGGTACAGATTTTCTTTATTTGAACCTATAGCATCAACCTCAGAGGTGATTAAGCACAATCTGCTGAGGGAGATAGGAATTGGGTGGAATTACACAGTCTTAACTTGTATTGCTTTTCTTTGTTCTCCTGGTTATTGAGTTTCAATAAATGCTTCAGCTTAAGACATCCTGGTCTGAAACTGCACAAGTTAACCTGCTCACGAGATTTCCATCACAGTTGCTATATGTGCACAGACGAACCAAGGTCAGTCGGCAGACTCGAAAACAGCAAAATGCTTTACAGTATTTAGCTTGTAACTAATCTTGTAACACAAAAATCCAGAAACAAAAATGACAGGTTATAAGTGAAGTGCTGCAGCTGCGAGATAAATTAATATATTCATTGACAACACCAGTCGTTTTGCCGAGAGAAAAGAGGAGAGAGCTGCAATTTCATTGTGCTTTTGTGTTTCCTGAAATGGAACCGTCGCTGATTTTCTACAGCTATTACAGGGAAACCAATCTCTGAGCTGGAAATAGCAGGAACACCCCCCTCCCCCACCCATCCCATTAACCTGAAGTCCTCTCAGCCAATCAGCTCGTTGCTTGCATTCGCGGCACAACCCGAGGATGCCATCACTTTACATAGGTTGATCGTCAGCAAAACCCACTGATGCAGGTCATGTGGAGGTGGTGCAAAAAAATGGAGGGAGCTAATTGAATTGTCACTAGCACTCTGCTGTGCCATACTGTACTGCCTCTTCATTGGCTGCCCTCCAGGCCTCTAATAACACGGATGAATGGAATCAATCTCACCATACAGTGAAGTTGTAATGGGACATTCAGACATTCATGCATGCGTGTGTGCAGCGGGTTGAGAGTAGTTAAAAGGTCACCCAGCGGCGTGGACGCAGCTGACCAGGTGATCTGTCTGGTCACATATTATTGCTTCAGTGAAAGAAAACTTTACTTATTTTCCTTTTCTTCATCCTTCTACATTCTCTACTTGAACTTGTTTCACTGCAGATCCCTGGTTGAGGACTCCACGAAGCCTCTCAAGTCAACACATCAGCCCACACAGGAAAGTCGATGCGATCACATACTGTACTCGACCGTATCCGTCCGCAGGGTTTCCATCCACCTGGAGAAGCGTGGAAACGTGGTGAAAATCATGTTTCCCGACTTCTCCAGCGCTCTCGAACATCGCAAAACCCCCCATTTCTCTGGAAGGCTCAAAGCAGTGCTCTCTACCTGATTCACCTCGGGGTCATACCACCTCCAGATGCTCTCTGATGACTCTCCTATTGTGCAATGCACCACTGAGTACAAAGAGGAGGAATGCAGTAGTTTGATGTAGAACTTTGCTTGTGTAGTTCTGACATTTGAGACTTGAAATATTTCTTTACCAAAGGAAGGCTTTTGCTGAGCACACACATTCCCCCTTCAGCGTAGTATTTCCTCAGATACATTTGATGCACATGAACATTTGAGGTGCCGCTCTGTTGTGGTTGCTGCTGTTTTCAGAATTGCCTGGTTCACATAAAAAAGTGGTTGTCTACAATCTCTCTCCGTCTGACTGAAGTCAGGTCAGAAGTAGATTATTTAGATCTTGGTGAGTTAGTTAGCCAAGAATGTCATGGAACCTGGCAAAACTTTTGAAGTAACTTTAGCTCTTAATTTAAATCTGCACACATCAGTACTCTTTGTATTAATAATGAGAATAATGTGTAAAGTTAAACAGGTTGCTGGTGAATCCTCAAGAAATTATTTTCTGACTCTGCATTTTTTTTTCTAAACTCTACAGAGCAGTTTAGAGTCTGCATACATATCTTTTAAATTCTGATCTTGAAATCTTGAAAGTTTAACCCGCATCAGTTGATTTTTATTTATTTTTTTGGAGACGGCACAGCAAGCTGTAAATACAACACTGACATATTTTAACTTAATAAAGTTGTCATCAATGAACTAAGATGCAAATTTACCTTTCCGCAAATAACTTGATTACTAATTTTAATGCAAACTATTATATATCTACAGCTTCATTAAGACCTTTATCATAGGACAAATATATTTACTTCACTTTAGCATTTTAATCACTGGCTCCTAATGTCTATAAAGTTGGTGATTTACAACTTGTCAGCATTCCTAATTTTATAGGTTTGGACCTGGTTAGGTACAATGGATTTGATTTAGAATAAATTCATCTTCTCTCATTTATGCGGTTTTGCTATTTTGAACCTGCTTTTTGTGACTCAAGCAAGTGACACATTAAAACATACATGTAGTCATTTTCATAATTAAATAATTGACCAGAGTGTTCACAGGGCTAAAGTAGGTTTATTTATTAAACCTTTACATTCATAAAATTAAAACCAGGAGTTCCAGATAAGGAGTTAATTATTAGAATTTTCATGGAACAGTGACAATCATGAAAAAAAACAAACAACAAAAACAATAGTGCTGTTGAAGGCCTTCATTTATCCATCCATCCATTATCTATACACCACTTAATCCTCACTAGGGTCGCAGGGGCGCTGGAGCCTATCCCAGCTGACTCAGGGTGAAGGCAGGGGACACCCTGGACAGGTCACCAGTCTATCACAGGGCTACACTTAGAGACAGACAACCAAGCACACTCACATTCACACCTACAGACAATTTAGAATCACCAATTAACCTCAACATGTTTTTGGACTTGTGGGAGGAAGCTGGAGAACCTGGAGAGAACCCACGCTGCACGGGGAGAACATGCAAACTCCACGCAGAAAGATCCCGATGTCCTCACCGGGATGCGACCGGCGACCTTCTTGCTGCGAGGCAACAGTGCTACCAACTGCGCCAACTTGCAGGCCTTCATTTATACATAATGTCAATAATTTGACATCTTTTTTCTTATTATTATTTTTTAAATATATCTAAGTTATTTGGAATAAATCATGCTACTCAAAGGAAAATTATCCACAAATGTTGGTGACTTCAAAGAAATGGTTCTTTGTGAAACTTTGATGAACTCAGCAAAATTTGCCTTAGAGCACATTTGATGCAAATTTAAAAAAAAGTCTTAAACAGCTTTTAAAAAATCTCAGAGCAGGTTCTGAAGGTACGTCTTGCAGCTGCTGGTGTCAAAGTACTGCAGCTACAATCAGAAAGAAACTGTTCAAGTTTGACCTGCGTGGGAGCTGTGTCAGGAAAAAGCCTTTGCTGCTCAGAAAAAACATTACAGCAAAACAACAGTTTGCTAATGAACATGTAAGCAAACACCAGGCCTTCTGGAATAATGTGATCTGGACAGATGAATCACAGTTCTTTGGCCGCTACAACAGTAGACGTGTTGGGTGCAGATCAAAGGCAGCTTTTCAGGGGAAGAACCTCAAACCAACTGTGAAGCTTCGTAATAGAAAGTACGCTTGACCTTGACCTGAAAGTGGACCTATCAACAGGATAAGGACTCTAAGAACACTTGCACATCCACACAGAAATGGCTCAAAAAGTAGAAATGGAGGGCTATGGAACAGCTTAAAGCCAAGTTTTGAATCCCAGTGAAATGTGGTGGGATTTGAAACAGGCAGCACATACAAGAAAACCCAGCAGTATCTTGCAACTGAAGGAATTCTGCCTGGAAGAGCGGCCCAAAATCTCAGACAGCTGATGTCACAGACTGCAGAACAATAAAGCAAAACGCCTACAAGAAGTTATGTCTGCTAAAAGAGGCAATACTACCATCTGGGGCTTATGGTGTACTTACTTTTTCCTCTAAAGGATAATGCAGTCATTGATGAGTAAACGTGTATGATTGGATTCAAAGAGGATTAAATGTTTGCTTGTCCAATTAAGTCCAAAAAGGTCATCCACTCCCATCACATTTTTACTTTTTCACATGACTGTGTGCTAAATGTTGGTGGTACATGCACAGGTCAGTAGGAGCATGGTTCAGGCCCAGGTTTTGAAAATATCAAAAGCAGAAACCAAATACCACAGACACACAACATGACACACAGGCCCCTAAAGTCTATGCAGGAAATTGAAACCTGTTTACTTTTATTACATGTCTGCTCTTATTACATGAGAAAAAACACAAGACACAAAGGTGCGGAGTTCATCTAGAAATAGTTTATCATTCCAAATATGCAGAGGAGCGAGGAAAACGAATAGCAACTCAAATGTCAGTCCTCTCCAGGATACTAGAAGCTTTGTTTAAATGCCAATCAGAGAATGGCTGAGCACAAAATGGAAATGAAAGCTTAGAGAACAATCCTCAACAGATTTGACTCATCTCAGAAGCAAATTTAGAATGTTTATTCAGATATTCATTCTTACAGGTTCCCTTTTGCATCGATTTTTATTTTTATCTCATAGAATAGCAGATGAATGGCCGGCTGGTGCGCACGTGTGTTTGTGTGTGTGTGTGTGTGTGTGTGTGTGCATTCGTGAGTTCTGCAACTTCTGCTGTGGTCATTCACTGGATTGTTGAAGTGGTAGTTGGTGATATTAAAGATATAAATGGCCTTGGTATGCCACTTTACAGTATTATCGCAGACGGGGTATTGATTTGACCCATGGGTTGCTTTCATTTGCAAGTATCAGTGCTGCCCGGGCGCCATGTACTCACTTCTCCCTCTTTACTCATCTCTGAATACAAATGAGCCTTCTCCTTTTATCTATCTAAATAATCAGCTGTGTCTGTTCAGATGTAGGCAACCACTGATGCCCTTGATGTAGTTCTTAAAGGGGACATTTGCACAACAAACACACGTGACAACGCTAGTCCTTACCTCCACCGAGAAGGACGTTGTATCTGAAGTCCTTCTGAAAACCAACCCCGGTTTCAGACTTGTGTGGAAAAATTTCAAAGAGTAGTCTTGCAAATTGAGCAGCAATCTGTCCAAGGTTGTTCTCAGAAGAAAGGAGAGCTTTTTATCGTACTCCTTGATAACCTTTGCAATCAGCCGATGAATCGTTGTAATCGGGAACAGTGGGGTAAAATACATCACTTGCCACCTCTCTGATAGAAAATCAACAATTAATCACCGTTGCTGCACTCTGCTACAGATGATTATCATCAATGGGAACCATATCGCCATCTAAGCAGAGCCGAGGAGCAAAACGTGCCAATTTATTACCTGCGCGCTCTTGAGAAAAAAATATGCGAAGGACACAGTGTACCAGGAAAATCAGACAGTTCCACAATGGGCAGTCTGCTAGCTTATGAAAAATGGATGACCATCAAAGACAAAAAGTTGAGTAGGTCTGACCTCAGCACTTGTAAAAAAAAGTTCTGGTTCTGGAAATATCAAAGACAGACACATTAACAACATGCAACACCTTTCCACACATAATTGTATTGTTGTTATTTTATTTCAGTATAACACATGAATGTCTGTGTCTCAGGTGGTGAAGCAGGTAGTCCACTAATCCCAAGGTAGATGGTTCGCTTCCCACCTCAAGACATCAAACAACTTACTGTCGATAGCAGGCGAGGACCATGAATGGAAGCTCTGTTTTGTTTTGTTCTTCACTTTCACAACAACTGAGCAAACCTCATCATCAAGGACACAAGATGTTGCCAAAAGCTCTGGAAGAAAGGGATTTTAGGAACCATTCTTAAGCCACGATTTGCTCATGTGTGTAATTAATTTCGGCTTAGACCAATGCTGTCAGTCAATTATTAACTTCTTACGCTAATTATGGGTAAATAACATTAATCGCAGTTTTTAAATAACTAAACATGTCTTTTCAGTTGCTAAAGTTTGGGCAAATAGAATATGTTGCTGAATTGTTGGAAGTGAGGAATAAAACACAAACACTGCAACAAGCAGAGGTTAAGATTAAAGCTTTCTTCAAATTAATTAATTCACTGTGTTTGTGAAAAACATGTCTGCATGTGTCTATGTACTCAACAAAGAGTCTTTTTAATTCTTGACTTATAGGTTACGCCATGATTAATATACAGTACTAGACAAAGGTTTGGCCACAACTACCCATTGAAGGGTTTTTCTTTATTTCGACTATTTTCTATGTTGCAGAAGAATTCTGAAAACATCAAAAATGTTAAACAACACATTTGTAACCATGTAGTGAGCAAAAGTTGTTGTTTCGTATTCAGTATTTCGAGGACACCATCAGTTTGTTGTGCTCAGTTGGTGGTACACAGCAACATTACTTTAAGACATGGAGGTCAGCTTGTACAAAAAACAAAATCTAGAACTTTTAAAGTTTCTTCAAGTGCAGTCGCAGAAAGAATCAAACCTTGTGATAAAACTTTCTTTCGGTAGGGCCACGTATAGGAATGTTGGATCAAGAGTTTCCTTTGCTGCAGGAGGGTTCATTGGAGTTAGCAGCCTCAGAAATCATCATTTAACAGCACCTCAGATTAGAATGGGGGCCTTCATGGTCCAAGAGGTGCAAAAAAAAAAAAACCCACCAGTGAGGCCGACCAAGACGAAGAAGAGAAATGCATGAATAACCATCAAACACGAGGACTGGACATTAGTGCAGTGGAAATCTGTATTTCGGTCTGATGAATCTGAATTTGAGGTTTTAGGTTCCAAATGCTGTGTCACTGCGAGCTGAACAAGTGGTGTCAGCATGTGTAGTTCTCAATGTGAGGAGGAGGTGTGGTGGTATGGGGGGCTTTGCTGGTCTGCATCCCTTCTTAAACATAATATGAAACTTCATGTGACTTTATTCAGTTCGTCAAGTCTTTATACTGTATATTACTCATAAACAGTGTGTTTAACATAAAATGCTACCTTCAAAACTTTCTCAAATGTTTTGACAAGGTTATCTAAATCTAATGTAGAGGTACAAAAATAATAATAAAGATTTCATTATTGCCACCAGATAGCTAATTCAGCTAACGTGCGCGAGTTGAAAACACCATCTCCAGTTGACTTTCAGGCGTCCAGCTATCTCCATTTGAAAGAATAATCTTTTAAAAGGAGGTATTAAATATGCAGTTGATGGCTATGAATGATGTATGATATTGTTTCAAAGAAACTGAGGCTAAAGCTGTCTGTCCCAGACAAAATGTCAGAGACCCTGATGGTTGACAATCAATGCAGACAGTGTGGAAATGGCATTTTCCTGTACTGCCAATTAGGTTTACTCCTACGATAATGAATAAATTAAGGAACAATAGTTTTAAGTAAAAGAAAAAAAAAGAAAATATTCTGCAGCCAAAATGAAAGTCAAAACGTTTACCTTTCAACTGGAATCAGCAGAGACCCCCATCATTTAATCTGTTCAAACAAATTCTGACTAGAACAACCATCATTCATTTTTAAAAAATGAAGGGGGACATATTCCTGAGGAGCTGCAAGGCGGCATGGTGGGTAGCACTGTTGCCTCACAACAAGAAGGTCGCAAGATCACGTCCCGGTGAGGATACCTGGGATCTTTCTGCGTGGAGTTTGCATGTTCTTCCCGTGCAGCATGGGTTCTCTCCAGGTTCTCCAGCTTCCTCCCTCAAGGTCCAAAAACATGTTGAGGTTAATTGATGATTAAACAGTTAAAAGTAGTTGCAAATATTTTGCCCAGAACCTGACACCCACTGAGGGGATAATGTTGTCAACAAGACAAGCCTACCTGATGACAAGTACTTTTTAAGTTAAGTATTTCAGGCAACCCTGGTGATTTTCCTTGAGATGTTTCAGACCAGCTCTGGTTCATATCTGCAAATTCCTGCATGCAATAAACTTTGTCTGCTTTGCTGCAGAAAACTTCACGGCAGGAAACCGACTTCCATCCACCGACCACAACAGACGTGAAAAAACTCAAAAAAGTCACTTTACAAACCAGCTTCATTTCTGAGAACATAACAGGACTTCCAAAATGTATGTCCACCACAACCAAAGTTGACCAGTACCTGGAGGGTGGCTGGGGCAACAACCCACTGTGGAACTGATTGTGAACAGTCTAAAGTGCTAATGGTCTTTGATTCCGTAGGTGTGAATGTGTGAATGTGAGTGTGCTTGGTTGTCTGTTTCTAAGTGTATCCCTGTGATAGACTGGTGACCTGTCCAGGGTGTCCTCTGCCTTTGCTCTAAGTCAGCTGGGATAGACTCCAGCCCCCCGGCGACCCTCGTGAGGATTCAGTGGTGTATAGATAATGGATGGATGGATATTCCTGAGGATATGGGGATCGCTTATGGACCTCTGACACCACCTACTATGGCAAGGCAGGCTTGAACCTTGTTTACAAAAGAGACTTATGAACTTTGACCATGTCTTGAGTTGAAGTACTGCTTATTAATTTGACTAATTTGTTTTAGTCTCATTTTGTGCATTGTAATTATTTATTTATTTATTGCTCTTTGTTTTTTCCTTTTCTCTTGAGTCCACTTCAATCTTCTCTTCTCTTTTTTGCTTTTTGTCTTCCATTTTATGTTTTGTTCTATAAGTTGAAAAGCAAATAAAAAGACAATTGAAAAAAAAAAAGTTTACCTTTAACCATAACATCCCCAAACAGTTGCCAATTGGCTCCTTGACCTCTGACATTGTGTTTGATCACCGCTATCGTTAGCCGGACATGCTAACAGCTGCATCCTATGTATACAACAGACAAACTCGCGGTTTAATCCATTCTTTTTATTTATTATTTGTATATTTAGTTTTGGAGAGTCCAGAAACAATCCGCCATCCTCAAACACTTTAAATCCTCAATATCTGACTTCGTACACGTCTTCAGCAAGTGAAGACATCCAAAGTTTGTCATGTCTAGTTATGGTTGCTCAGCTACATTTGGAGAATTGTTGCTTGGGACTGGAGTCTAAAGGAGTTCAGGTCTGAGTTGTTATTCATGCATGCAAAACTCCATAAAGAGCGTTCACTCATTAAATATGATCCCTCCTGATAATTAAATCAGATTTTGATCTTCCAGATAATCACTTAATGGCTTGATATAATGAAACTGCTTCACTCAGGCATTTACATTCCAGAGCTTTATTTACTTTCATATTTACCTCACTAATGGGAATCTTGGTTTTCTCGTTCCAGCTGTGGTGAAGCCAGCGTCGGCCACGCTGTCCAATCAGCTGTGATTTATGGTTTGTTTGTTTCATGAGACAGAAAAGGGTAGCCTTTGATACCCACAAACAATTGTGGCGCCGGGTGCTCTTGCCTCAAATTGATTCTCTTCTGTATCTGCTTTGGAAAATGCACTTGCTGAACCTCAAAGATCAATTGCTTTTCAGCCTTATGGTCTTCAGACAAAAATGGAATGAAAAAAGCGTGTGGGTTAAAAAAAAAAAAAACAATTACAGCCTCAACAGTACATACTGAATCATATTTCTAGCAGCTGCCTTGTTCTTATGTGTGCAACCCTATTTAAAGCAGGGGACAACCTGAAGGATGAAAACAGGCCAACAGGACATGATCATTTGCAGATGGCAGCACAAGCCCTATAATATTAAAAAATCTGCTTGTTGATATATTTCATATCCAACACAAGGTTTAAAAAAAACTGGTGCAAAATGGCCACTATGTGAATGGCGTATATAAAGGAGATGCAAATTATATTTTTCATACTTTAATAGCTGAGCGAGCTCAAGTGATGGCCTGTGTACTGCAGAGAAAAGAGAATCAAATTTATTCCAGTCAAACACTCTCTGTATTACATCCAGAAATGTACAGCTCTTTTCTGTAGATAGAGCCCTTAACCTGAGAGCAGAGCAAAGTGCTTCACAATAGCTTCACACTCGCCCGCGCACACACAGTGACACGCCGATGGCAGCGGGGCCTGATGCACGGATGCATTGATCCCAAAAACTGCAGCGCTATTGAATACAGAAAAAGGGGAACATTTAGAAGGCTCATCTCAGCGTTTACCAAGCACAGAAACATTTGTCTCAGCAAAGGTGAAGCATTTGTCAGAAGGCAATTAGAGATGCACACTGAACAAGAATCTCACTGATTGAAAACATTATGTCAGATTTGAATCGAGTCTTTTGTGAAACCGTACCCATACGGCAGCACTGGCATTTAGAAATGGTTTGGCTCCACGGAGGAATAAAGACATGAAACATGATGTAGCATTAAAGAGGTAACACAGTCTGACTGTTCCAAACTTTAACGGTATGCATGGAAACAGCCAAATAATTACAACAACTTACGAGGGTTTTGGCCAACTATTAAAAATAGGAACTGAACGCAACCATGAAGAGCATGCTACAGCACCCATGCTGATCACTCATACTTTCACCTGTTTCCTGGCATTATACACCTCAAGACATACTGCTGTTTAATGTCTGGAGTGGTTTCTACAAAATCAACGTTGTTGCCCAGGACACCAGACACAAACGTCACTTGAATATCGAGCGTTGACAAATAAAGAGAAAAGTAGAAAGTAACTTCAGTGGAAAAGAAGCATTCATAGCCTTTTAAAGCTGAATTGTTGTACATCTTCCCAAAGGCAGCATCTTAAGAACTTTACTATTGCCATTCTCCCTATATTATGTTCTTACACAACTAAAAAGCCCTGTCAGATATATTTAAAGGTTCACTTTTTTTCTTCCTCTTATTACGTCTACACACTTTTTTGCCCCTTGTAATTCCTTTGAGACATTTGACAAATATGTTTTTAATCGAAATATGTCTGCCATTTATTTTATTGCTTTACTGTTGCTCGTTTTCAGCCAACCAATAATATATTGGATGGGCCTCTATTTTCCTAAATCTAACCAAGTAGTTTTGGTGCCTAAAGTAATAATAGTCCCACATGAGACACAAACCTCAATTTCCTGGGAGAGGGACCAGCCAGACTTATGCCTTGTACTCCTCCAGTGACTCTTCCTGAGACTATTCCAGACTGACAAAGGATATAATTATTTCTAAACACAATTGAGAATGCAGCTTAGTTGTAAAGGAAAGTCGTTTTGGGGAGACAAGGTTGCTACAACCACAGCTTACAGTGATGTAATGAAGCACAACCTCAAGATTATCAGCAGACGTTCCATCGCAGGTTACAATGTATTGTAGAGTTAACTTTTTGGGAAAGTTTTAAAGATTCACAAATCATTTTGGCAAGCCCATCTCTCCATGTATGTTTAAGCAGTTAACTGCTGTTAATGGTAACCCCCGTGTCTGAACGACAATCTCTGGGGCTGCAAAATAAAGCCAACATGGGAGCATCAAAACCTGCAGTTCTTCAAATGTCCTCTTGAGGTTGGCTTCAAATTTTTATTAATTACTTTGGACTGAAGAAGCTGAAGCAGTGTCTTTTTCTTTTACTGTGGGAATTGAATCCGTCCCCAATGACCCCCCATGTTAAAATGTCCACCTTTATAGCAGAAATAAATGTATTTACAGCTTGGTACAAAGCAGAGGTTTGATCTCTGTAACTAATTTCCTCAATCATGGTAACTGTATGGGAGTGAATTTTTATATAACTCACCGGTTCACATTGTATTAAGATTTATAGTTGTACATAATCAAGGCTCCAGTCACGCTCCACCTATTTGCTCGTTTTTGGAACAGCCACGAATTCGGAGGAGTAGGGCACTGCCAAGATGGTGATGTTTAGCGCCACCTCACATAGGTTCAAAGCTGCTGTTCAGGGAACCCATGGGTGACATCATGAAGGGTTTGTCCATCTACACTCAGGGGTTTCTAATTACAAATACAATGTGAATATTTTTATAGGATTCTTTAGCAGCATCGTTCTCGGTATAACAACGTTGATTTATCAGTTGGCCTACTGCTTCCTTCTTTTGACTTTTACACAGTCCGAGTCCCAAGAGGATGAATCCTAACACTTTCAGTGATCTACTATAAATGTAGTTTTGGTGACATGACATTTGTGTTCCTTGCAGGATTTTTTTTTAGTAAAAGCTTAGTGACCCTTTAACTTTAAATCAAACATCAGTAATTTGGTCAGAACTTTAGTTTATTTCTAAATAAGTGCAGGAATAATTAAATTTGCTTTGAGATCAGCTGTGTTAACTGTGTTTGGGCCCAGTAGGATGTTGTCAGCAAGGAATCAGTTTGAATAAATATGTGAGAAGTCTTTGGCAGTTACAAAAAGATGGACTGAAAAGGCAAATATTTATTATTTGTCTCAAGCTGACAGTGTCACAGACCACAAGTTGTAGTTTTAAGTTTCAGACCAACTTGTCACCTGCACAGGGAGCAAATTCAAGCCTCTAAGATGAAGTGATGGGACAGTCCTTTTTTCTTGGCAGCCCTACTTTCTCCTCTCGGACGGTACGACAGCCATATATTTTTTTACAAGAAATCGTGCCAGTTGGTGAAGCAAAATTTAAGATGACGTCGAGCAGCTGACGTGCAGCTCTGCCTCGACGCCTGCCCACATTTTGGCTGTGTGCCGACATACGCCCTCTCTTCCCTTTCACCAAAGACCTCTCAATGTTATTCACCATCCAGTATCGACAGCCTTTAGATTGCTTTCCATGCTTGATTGATGACGAGGTGAAACAAGTGCGTTCTATCCACTCTCTTAGTGAGCTCTATCTCTTGTGCGAGACGCTCCATAATTTATTCAGGTTGCTCTACAGAAACTGTGCTATTCCATAAGTCCCCGTGACTTAAATAGCTGCAGCCCTGTCCTTGTTGCATTCTTCAGTGTATTTTCTCCCTCTAGGTGCTGTTCTGCCTTTTAAAAATGGGATCACAAGTCCTATTTTCCATGTTCCAGTTTGAGGAGCGAGTAAGTGAGCCAGCAGTTGTGTGGATGCCAAATTATGCTCTCTTGACCTGCTGGCGCCCCACCAATGAAGACATTTATTAGAGAAGTAGTGAATTTCATTAATGGAAGCTGCGACTTTTTGTGCATGTACAGTAATCACAATGCTTCTGAAAACAATTGCATGTGTGCTGGTAATTAATTATCCCTTGTCAAGATGATATGTAAAGCGATGCTATTTTAATTTAGGGTCCTCGGGAACACTCATTAATCTTTTCCAAGATAGTGCTGGGTGCCTGAGGCTGTGTTTTCTGTTTGTTTGTCCCTGTATCGCTACACGTTGTTGTCATCTTTTGTTTCCACATTTTCATGTTTTTCCTCTGTGATTAAAAAAAAGAAAACACACATACACACACACACACACACACACATAGGACACACTCAGCCTGGAAGTAGAAGGATGAAACACATGGTTCTGTAACAAGCCTCCCTGCTGCTGCTCATGTATGGTCAGTAAGTAGGACACATTTCTAAACATGCTGAGATGCAAGCAAGACACGAGAAACTGCTGACTGAACACACTGGTCCTAAAAGTCAGAGCAAAGTGCTTTTTGGTCTCCCCCTTCTCGCCAGTAAACTGTATCACAGCCACTCAGTCTGCTCTTCTCTCCATGACGAGATGGGTTTTGACAGTCCTCTGCCTAGCGTTTGATCCGCGGGCTCCAAGAAGAAGCGAGGGCCCCGGGGTTTGACAGCGACAGCGCTGCAGAGCCCCAGGGACTGAGCATCAGCCACCGCTCTGAGGCGTGAGTCGAAATTTTCTCCTTCCAACATCAGCCCGACATTCCCCAGACCTCGGCACGCCGACAAACACAATGCGCGGGCCTGTAAGCACTGTCAGGGAGGAACAAGAGCATTTCACTGCGCTTCCCGTGTGGCCCCGATTCATTCTAACCATTCCAGACAAGGCCAAGGCACCAAGGCTCTGTTGTGTTGCTTCTTATGCAATTGTTTCAGTGGAAATGGAGATTTGATTTCATTACTGTGTATCTCCTTTGTCAGGCCTGGTTAGGAATAATAATTTCCATTAGACCACATCCTGTAATGAAATGTTTTATTGATGCTGTTTTTTGACAGTTACAAGTGTCAGAGCACAGCAGTTTCATCAAGGTTAATTTAAAGGATCATTGCACTTTCAAATACCTGCTGATACTAAAAACTTAGCTCCAGTTAAAAAGGACAGAATGTGTCTTTGGTCCCCCCAAAAAAGCACTTTTTTTTCAAAAACCTTGCAAGCACATTTTCAACCAAGCTACCAATGTCATTCTGTGCAATGATCGGCAGATCGTTAAATCCAGACTGAAATTTCTCCCTCACCATTGCGTACAGTTTTTGCTGATTGCTAAAACACTCCAAGTCAATTCCCAGGCTAAGCGCAGCAAAACATTAACTTTTCTAACCATGCCTTAAACAAAGGCACCAAAAACAGAAACGTTTTTCTGCTTTGCACTTTGCAATTCTTTAGCACAGTTTTTTGCAAAACACCGCCACGTGCGCTTTCTTACATGATACACCTTCATACAAGAATCAAATCTTTCGCAATCATCGGGAAAACACTTCTATTCAAAATGCAAAACAAACCTGAGACTGGCAACTGCTATGCACACACATGGAAAGACTTATTCACTGATTGAACAGCAGTCAGTCGGAGCATTAGCACTACAAATAGACCTCAGGCAAGCTCGCCTCTTTTGTGAGAACTTTGCAAACATGGAGGCAGAGAGGAAGACGTAGACTGAGGAATTCTTTTTAACCGCCAGCCACATGTTCACCTGACTGTTCTGCATACAGTGGAAGAGGCGAGCGGAGACACTGAGGTGGGGTCAGTCCAGGGTTGGAGACGGCACACAAGGTAATATTTTCCATGCTGCCTTGCCAAAGATGACAATGCTTGTAATGTGGGTAAGATGATTTGGTCAGATCCTAACAGAGGGCATTAGTTATCCATCCCATCCAGTCCACTACTTTTTGGTTGCTATTGCTCCTTATTTTTACTGTAATTTCTATTTGCTTCTGTGAGTTCACAGGTACATATTACATTGATTACTGTAATTCTACTTTCTAAAGCCTTTCTATTTTAGTGCTCTCTGAAATGTGAGTAGGTGTAGTGTACCGGAACAATCTTTCACAGAGGCGCATATGAGAAAATTAAAAGGGTATACAAAGTGCTGGAAACAATAGGGTTTTGTAGAGTACAACAGTGTGCTGTTGCTGCTTTGAAAATGAAATTCAAACAGTTTTACGTGAACACCAATTTGTTGGAGAAATGCCATTTTAAAAAAAACGACTGTCAGGTTTTGATTGCAGAGTTTCATTTTGACATAGAAGTGAGATGTCTGTCTCCACCTGTGTGTCTGATCTGGCTTGTTTGTAGAGTTTTGACAGAGCAGGCCAAATTACATTAGAAGTGTATAAGCAATCAAAAACAAAAACAGCAAAAACTGTCATTACATTTTAGGACAGATTTCCAGGTTATGACGGGTAACCCTTGCTGCAGCCTGCAGGACAAGGCAGGTTTCCACATTGAACGTTTATTCCAACTCACCATGTTTTGATTGGTTTAAATGTCAGCTGCGGTGGGGAATGGTGGATGCATCACATTCATTCTAGTTCCCATATAAGACGCCAGCAGACCACCCGACGCTGGACCTTAAACCTACAACCCGTTTGTTTGCCCTGGCTCATTCTGCATTGCTCTGATCTGTTCTGTGTGCTTACTTGTGTCTTTCGTCTCCGTTCCACCTCCGACCCTCCCTACCGACCGGTTATCCAACCTGCCATTCCATTCCTGCCGTTTCTGTCTTCTGGTTCCTTCACCAAATCCCCCCCCATGTTTGAGTGACATATATTTGTAAATATCTTGTATTAATATGGACATCCTGTCTGCCATGTCTTTTTCCACAATTGATTCTATGAACCCGATCTGTAACAGTGGGATTAAACAACACAAGTTCATAAAATAGCTGACAATGTCATCTTCCATCAGCTTGCAGTCACTTTTTCTGCTTAGTTTTCAGTTTAGCTTGACTGCAACATAGACCCTTGTTACAGGACTATCCCACCTTTATTGGGTGCAAACATTTTGACAAAACTGACACAGGGCTGTTTCTCTGAGCTCATGAAAAGTTGACATGCCACAACAACATACAATGATCCTATAGAATATAATGCATTCATGTAGATTAAAGCTGTGGTAGGAAGTATTTTTTTGGCATGTCTGCGGGAAAAAACTCAACAATCTTTTGAATAAATTGAATTTAAGTGATCTGAGAAGAAGCCTCATGCCAACTTCTTTTATAGGCCTTAGAAAATATAGCCTGTAATGGGAGATTTCAGCCGAACACAGTTCTTTTCACTGAGCAGATGAGATGGTATAAATAACAAAAAAAATCCAGAGTGAATGAAGGTGATGGTGGTGCAGTGGATCAGATGGGACACTTTCTCTTGGCAGGGTTTGGGTTTGAATTCTGGCTGAAGCCATGAATTACTGTCAGCTTCTAGCTTTAAGTGTTGTGACAGTGCTGTCGAATAAAGAGCGAATAGCTGCAGGAGGAGGGCTGTTCATTTTCAAATTCTGGTGTGTTTTTTTTGGGGGGGGAGCATTTCATCAAATTTTTGCCTACTGCAGCTTTAAGCAAATTTTGCTGATAATAACGAACAAAGCTTTTTTTTTTTTAAAAAAGGCCATGTTCAGTTCAACCAGATATGTTTTGTTCTCCATACCACAGCTGTTTTCTGTACACCGGCTGCCAATGTGACACTTTACTATCTCTTATATTAAATCCATGCACTCAATGCTCACAGCTAGCATCTAATCAACATTTAACCCTGCCCAAATCTGGCAATCAACCAAATTGTTGCAAGATTGAACATTCAACATTGAATTGTACCTCCTTCTGCAGGCTACTGCACCCAGGTACGCCTTGGTTGTGAATCCAAATTAATTTCGTGACCCCATGGTTCTATAGCATCACAATGTCTGCATTCGCTTTTCTTTTTCTTTTCTTTCCTCCAAGGCCAATAAGAATGTGTTGTCAGAATGCAACTGCTGTGCTGTACTGTCCCTCTTTTACTCTCACCCATAAACAAGTACGCTGCCTCCTGAATCTGCCTCGGTCAACTTAACACTGAGGAAAGTGTCACAGTGGGACATGAGAGATATCTGGATACAGTTACACTATACTGAAGCTCTGCTGTACGTGAGGGCAGGAGGACGCCTCAGCAAGAGCTGCTCTGATAATATGACTGCAATGGGTTGGTATCATCGCAGCATACTGTAGTGTATTAATGTGAAGATAATTTATTTGTTTAAAAATTCCTGGTGAGAGCAGGTGCACAGACAAGCTTTTAGGAAAGTAATAGTAGTATTTCATGCATTTAATTGCATTTAATTTAATTCATGCATTGAATTTCCCTTCTGGGATAAATAAAGTATTTTTCATTTCATTTCATTTCATTTCATTTATACACTCAGATTCAATTTAACTTGTTTCCATTGTGTTGTTATGGTTACTGTAAGCAGCAGAGACATTTTAAAGCATGTTTCCTTATTCACTGCAATAGTGGCAATGATGATGATGATGATGATGAAGTTTTAAACTGCATCCTGTAAACTATCTAGGTTGTCTATGTTGATGTTTCTAACACTGTAGTGTAGATACAAGAATCAAAATATTCAAAGATATGAAGTCCGGCCACTGGAGAGGAAATCCTGCGGGTGAAGGCAGTCAGTAGTTAGTGATCAGTCAGTGATCAGTCAGTAGTCAGTCAGTGATCAGTCAGTGATTAGTCTGTAATCATAATCAGTCAGTGATCAGTCAGTGATCAGTCTGTAATCATAATCAGTCAGTGATCAGTCAGTGATCAGTCTGCAGTAGTTTAAATGGTGAAGGCAAAGCAGCGTTCTGAATGATGATGAAAAGAGGAATAAATGAGAAAAAGAAAGAGTGGTCCGTCAGGGCTGCAAGGAGAACAGTCCTTAACGCGCAGCGCCCAGTTTGTCCTCCTTCTCCAACTCGGAGTCACAGGTCAAATACAGTTGGCATGGAAAAGGCGTCTTCAGCGCCAGAGGATGAGAAGAGTCCACTTACTGTTTAATTAGTGGAGAGACAGGAGAAGTTCATCAGGTTTGTTTTGTGAAGCACAAAAACTGAATAGCACTTGACTCAAGGAGATACAGTACATCCAGTTCTGCAGATGCGTGTTTTAGCTGAATATCATTTTCACTTGTTTCTTAAAAAAAAAAAAGAAATCGGGCCCGAATAGTCAGTGACTATAATAAGTGATCCCATTTTCCCTCTCGAGTGCAGCAATGTGCTAATTTCTCAGTGTTTATCAGCATTGATTGTTCAGTGACAATTATTCAAAGATGACAAGTGTTGACTGGACAATTGTGTTGATTGGAACTAATTAAAATAAACATAGCTGGTGTGGCTCAAACATGGGCACGTCGCTGATTGGTAAAATCTGCTCTACAGTACCCAAAGCCAGTACTGCACTTCATGCTTCTGAATGCGTTTGAATTGGTCACGAACTTCTGTTTTTCTTTTCATGTCCAATCAAACTCCAGAAATGCAATTTGATGAAATATTGACGTGTCGCTGCAGCTGCAATGGAAGCTGATCCCAGAAAATGCTTTCACCTATGTCTCGCTTGGAAAATCTTCCTCTCGTTCAAATCAGCTCGTGAAGGAGGCACAGTTTTCATTCTGTCTTCTGCAGGAGTGTAGCATTATTCACAGGAGCATCAGGGTTGTGTCCCTGATGTAGCCGTGCTGACTTTTACAATGCAGTGCAGCGACTTGTCTGCTGGTTACAGCCTGGAGAAACCACACTTCTATAAGCACACATAAATGAGCCTAACCATCCAGAAACACTTGCATTATAATTCTAATGTCTGGACTGCTGCAACCAGACAGAAACATTAAGGATTGGGTAGTTTGATTCACAGTTTATGGTGATATCACAATAAATAATCACCACAGAGCAGCCAGTCATCAGTCGCTCGTACAGTCGTTCAGGAAACACGAAATAAAGTGAATGAGAGTTTAAATTAGAGGAAAACATCCAGTTTTTCTCTGTCAGCTTTACTTGATGGCAAGAATTATATAAGTTATATAATTGAAAGAGACAAGGCAGAGAGAAAAGTGGTTATTTATTAAAGCCAGGCGAACCTACACAGTTGTGTTTTTCAGTCTACAGTGAATTGAGGAAGCAGAAGAGTGCGCCGCAATTTATTAAAAATAGAGTTCCATGATTGCTTGTTCTCACTGATGCAGTATGCAGTAATTGTTTGTTCTCTTAAATTACCATGATGATTTTTTTTTTTTTTTCCAGCTTTGCACTGCTGAAAAACAACATCATCAGTCAGTATTGTGCTCGCTGTCACCGTGACATTATAGCTTTTCCTCCCCTGCTAAACGTACTCATGTTTGTACAGTAAACAATACCTGGTGATGGACACTAAGCTTTGGGGATGTTAAGTCCACTCCTGCCTGGGCTGTGTAACTGTCTGGGCTGATAAATGTTTGGCTCTAAAAAGAAGCTGTTGATGGATGGAGTGAACATTTACCGCTTTAAAGGAGAGAGAGCAGCATGCCGCTGTTTGGAAAATAACTGCCTGAGGAGAAGGAATGCTTGTGCCATTTCAAGCCTGCGTCCCATCTTTGCTCTCTGATCCATTAAACCGAGATCATCTTCTGGAAGATAGGTGCAGGAATGTGTTGCTTCGGATACACAACGGTGCTTTTCTGACGTGCATCATACCATCAGATATTTGCAGGCTGTGGCTGGGGTGAGGGAAGAAAAAAAGAAAAAAGGACAGTAATCTCACAGGAGACAGAAGAAGATAGCAGCTAAAGAGCCAGATGCTGCATTCAACAGTTGGTGGAGACCAAAAACTAAGCGTAAATTATTACATTTTTCCGTATCATTGTGTCACAGTTTCTTTCCATTGCCACCAAATGCTTACCAAACAGTTAATATGGATTAATTTTGTATTTATTTCTGAGAACTAAATGTCCAATTCCATTTTTTTTTACCCTAGAACACTAGGCTATAAAAGTTTTGTCATAACTTTCTTCTATACACATGGTAACGAGTTTTCACAGTCCACTGGCACACCTTTAAAAAAGCTGTGTTGTAAATAAACTACGTTATCAGCTCCTTCCTCTTACCTTTCCTCTGAGTATTCCTTTAAATTACTTCTTTAGATTTTCATGCCAGTTTACCTCACGCCACTGTTGCACACAATGTTCCCACAACTATCAAGGCCCAGCATGCAGCTGGTGTTTCTATTTATGAGAGATTAATGCTTTTGTTTAATTCCAGCCTGAGGGAGGGTTGGGTATTGTCAAAGTAGCCCTGGGGGAGAACCATTTAGTTCCTTACTTATGGAGTTTTAATATCTTTCATGATGCTATGAATTTAATGACGCGGCGGCCCATTAGCGTTTCTGTAATGACGAAATAGTGAGTTTGAAACAAAGTTTGCACCTTGTCGTGTGATGCAATACAGGAACATTTAAAGGACGAGTTCAACATTTTTTGTAAGAAATAACCGTACTCTTGATGTGAAGACTGATGTGTGTGTGTCTGCTAAATATGAAGCCACAGGCACCAGATGGTTCTCTTAGATAATCATGCATCATTTTTATTGACGTGTTTTTAATATAGACCAGGAGAAAAAGGCTTGTTTTTAATTTAGATATCTAAACCTATCCATCAAGCTTTACAGGTAATCGTTCATATCAATAACTTTGCTGTTGACGCAACAATAAAAACACACAAATAAATAAATACAGTTAAACAGATAAGAGGGGCAGCACTGCAGCCACAGGGAGAGCAACAAAGAATGAAGGCGTTCTATTATTAAGGGATATTGTAGGTTGTTTTGAGCCAAGGAAGGACTTTGAATTTTAGTTTTTTAAGCCAGTTTGCATTTGATGCAATTAAGTGAAACTATGGAACATTCGATCAGACAGTTTTCTTATTGGTATTGACTACTAGTTATTTGATCCACCGCCGGTACATATGACTATTGTTTCATCACCAAGGCCTGATACACAAAGCACTAATACACTCTATCTAGCTTCAGTGAATGCCCATGAGATTTTACGGAGTTATGTAACAGACTATTCCTTGGCTGGGTGTCTTTTCTTCATCTACCTCATGTAACCCAACATGTCCAATCATCCCTTTAAAATCACTCTACTGTTTTTGCAGGGCAGCAGAAGAGACGCACAGAAGAAAGATGAGCTTAGATTAAAGTCTGGATGTTACTTATATTTGATATGTTTTGGGGGTGTACAGATAGAGACGACATGTGTAAAAAGTGAGTAGAGTGCAAGAGTGCAAATGTTTCGGACCATATTTTACTTTCCTCAGAGTAGAATGAGGCATGCATGGGGAGTCACCTTATATGTAGGTGAATCTATAGGTGCAACTGGTCGGTGATCTACTACCAGTGTTTTTACAGCACATATCAGAACTTTATGTTCACAGTACAGTTACAGCTTAGCATTAAGTTTGCCAAAAGCATTTTAATAAACTAGAACTAAATTCACACTTGGATGTCGAACAGGTCATAGCAGGTTAAATAAAAAACAGTAAGGGATGATTTTTAAAAATGCAAAATATATTCAGTAAGCACAAACAATTATGGAAGGATTTTTACAGGTTTTTTAATTTACTAACACACCACAATAACACATAAATCGCAATTGTTCAAACTGACAGTGCAAAACCTCATTCTCCAAAGCCTCACATTTTCTGCTTTGCACCCAATTTGCAATTCAGCATGGCACTTTTTGCAACACACTGTAAATGAAACACAGAAATCTGACATAAAGTTGCTTGCTTGCCATTTTAAAACACCTCCATTTAAAACGCCACAGCTGTGGAGCAATTGGTCACTACAGGTGCCGCTTGGCCAAACAACTAATTGCTTAACTGTTAACTCATCAATTAGGATGTAAGCATGATAAAAAGGCTACCGGTGAATACCTTGTTACAACATCAATGGAAGGAAATGAAGCAGCAAGAGAAGGTGGTAGAAGGAAAGTGAAACCGAGAAGTAGGGGACAAGCAAGAAGACAACTTTCGGATGAAATTCATGAAACTTTATCATGTTTTCAAACACATGTTGACAGAACCCAGTGTCACAGTGTGACAGAAAGTCCAGCCCAACCTGAGCTGATAAACTGCTGCATCTGTCATTCAGAACAGGTACATAACATTTTGCCTGCCAGCTCACTTCATGAATGGCTGCCACTTCAAACACCCTGTACTTACATGAATCCTTCACAATTAACTGTGTTTTTAAAAAGAAAAAACATATTCAGGTTACACTAACCAGTCATTATATTTCTGGTTTCTGAGACACAAAAACGTAGTGGTGGAAAGGTGTGAATGTCTAGGCGCAGGCAGCAAAAATCGACTTGGTTTTGGCAAATAAAACAGGGACCAAACAATTTTCGGCAACATCTGGCAAGTCAGCTTGTCCCCATTGGCTTCTATTCTCCATCAAAAAACCAAATGCACATGATGGAGCATTAGAGAGTGCTTTTGAGAGAGATTCTGAAACAATCTAATACCTAAATATGTGTAAGTACAACCCTGACTACAGTATACTCCACTCTGAGAAAGAGCTTTCCCACTGTACTGTACACCAACCTGTTCTCACTCCCGGAGCATCAAATACTTTGTCAAAGCTCCTGCTATCCTCAAGATACAGTGGCTGTAAAAAAACTATTCACCCTCCTTGGAAGATTTTCCCTTTTCTTGCTTTGCTTTCAGCACTCAATCATGGCCAGTTTAATTTGGCTTTTTTGACAAGAATGCTAGAAAAGACTCTCTAAAGTCAAAGTGAAAACATATTTCTACAATGTTGATTAATAACAGTAAGTGCCTGCATTACTATTTACCTCCTTGAAGCCAGTATTTTGTAGATAGAGCTGCCATAAATGGGGATATTAGCTACAGAGATCAAACTATTTTTATTTTTTTTGTCAGGCTGTAAACATGTATATTGCTGCTATAAAATTAGACATTTTAACATGGGGTGCTACAGGAACCAGCCTGAAGTGGCCAACTGAGGAGCTGAAGTGTTTGACGTCTCTGTGATTGCGTCATTGTTTAGCCCTTTGCTAGTTGGTATTGACAAAATAGAAATATGTGATGAAATGGGAGCCAGACTGGGTTCGTGCACACCATACTGATTTTGTACAGACCCTGAGAAGGAGAAGAAACATCGTTGGTCACATTGGAGATATTTGTAGCCAACGTGGTGACACCATTACATTGTGTCAGACATGATGTTTTCTTCCACCGCCGGTAACCTTGTTCCATACCACACAACCCAATATTCACTTTTTTTTTGTACAACATTTTGATATTGGAAGATGGCATGGATATCAAAGCTGTGCAGATTTGTTGTAGTATGAGTGTCAGCTTCCATCGTGCAGCTCTAGTCCAAAACTAGTTTGTTCATTTTCTTGTTTGTTATCTGCATTGTTTTGTTCTGCCCTGATTGCTACTTCTCTTTAGTGGCACTCAAAGCGTTAATGTTTTCCATTCACACACACTTTGATACGCACCAATGGCAACAGAGGTGCAATGCTTGCCTAACACTGGGAAAAACTTAGGATTCAGTGTAGGGATGCATGATATATCGGCCACCACATCGGTATCGGCTGATGTTAGTGTTTTTTTCCCAATATATCGGTATCGGTTGGATGAACGAATTTAGCCGATGATAAAAACAGATGACTGTCAAACATTCGCGCCTTTGTCCCTACCTTCTATATTGCTGCTACTTCACAGATGTTTTACTTCAATAATCCTGGACTTGAACGTTAAATATGTTAAAATATGTTTCAATATGTTTTCTTACGTAATAAAGAAGACTATGTGGTCTAATTTGGTATGGGCTTCTTTTGAATAATTTTCACATTCGCACAGTGCTTACCTATAACCATTTTTTGGTGTGAACAAAAATTTAATATTGACATCGTTAATATTGGCATCGGTGACATCATAAATTTTAATATCGGTTCTTGGCATTGGCAAGAATTTTTAATATCGTGCATTGCTCGTTCAGTGTCTTCCCCAAGGACGCTTATGGAGGAGCTAAACCAGGGTAGCATTGTGATTAGTGGACAGCCCACTCTAGTAGTTGAGCCACAGCCGCCCACATTGCATTTCTCAGCCCATCTGAAGAGTTCTATTCAGCATTGTGGTCACAGGGCCAATTACCATTCATTCATTTATTCATTAATTCATTCTTTTATTTATTTAAAATACAGTGAGGGACAAGCGTCCCTTTTAACGGTGCCAAAGTTCACACAATGAATGCAAATACGTTTAAAATCCAACAGCAATAAAAGACTACATGGCCATATCAGATAAAAGCAACAATTAAATAATGGCAAAAAGTGCAGGAATTAGCATCAGCCCTACGTGCACATTCCTCCTCTGCAAGCAGTGGAAGAGTTGTATTGACATGGGTGCTGTCCAAGGATGGATACAGCGCTCAAGGTGCTTCTTAATTTGATGTCTAGCCAGGGAGTATGTTGTTGAAGAGGTGCTGTGGCCAGACCTAGTTAGGTGGTAAGATGCAGCCTTTGTATTTTTCTTTGCTGTGTTTCTTTTCTGTATTTTTAAAGTTCAGTTTTCCTGTTTTGTTTTGGGGTTTTTTTGTATTTGACACAGAGCATTTCTTTTCTGCACACAACTGTAATGTATACTGTATGTGCTGTGCATTTGATCCACTGACTTGTTGTGGAGGGAGAAAAAAAGGTTTTGTTTCAGCTGCAGATTTGTGTTTCTGCACATATTTCTGTAGACCTGAGCAATCTCTCTCTGCAGGATTCTGGAAATACAGAAGTTGTATTATGACAAAGCCCATCAAAGATGTAAATGCTTTTGCTTGAAAACAATGTGTAGTTGTTTGGACAAAGATCTGGTAATATGAGTGAAGTGTAAGTGCAAAAAGTTTGACTTTGATAGGCGCTTTGAACTCAGGGCTTTGAGAAAATGATCCCTGTTTTAAAATAAGTGTATGAGCCATTGCAAAAAAAAAAAAAAAAAAAAAAGCCAACAGAATGGCAGTCACAGTCCTTATCAGAATGAATGCTGTTATTAACTCTGCATTTATTAAGAATATCAAGGTCTAGCAAAGAAATCCTAGTATCTCTCAAGCATTTTATTGAAAGTGAAATGCTGTTAAATAAGTCCCTTGGTGGTTTTGGTTTGAAGATGTGCTCCAGGCGCCTGAAGGTAGTGAAGTAGGTAGTGAAGTAGCCTTGGGCATCCTTGTAATTCTAACGCCGATCCCAAACAGCATCTGTTTGTGTGTGAATTTATTCAGCTGGCCTCCTGGTTCAATTCATTCATTTGTTTTTTTTTTGCTTTTTTTTTTCTTCAGCTGAATTCTACTAAAGTACTTCAAACTCGTTAGTCATGTATCTAAAGTTTATGCACCCTCAGGGACCGAGAGCTTCGTGGGTTTGTGGAAATGAACAAGCTGCATTAATCTTGTCTTCAATGTAGCAACAAACTAAATAATCTTCAAGTAAACCGAGGGCATACAGAACAAAGTGGTTTGATTCGCAGCCCTTTATTCTGAGCAAATCGTTTATAAATCTTTTAATATTCACCCTTTTCTGTGGCATTTTCGTAATTGGCATACTCAAATTGAAAAGCTCAGAGTAGGAGAACTGTGAGGCCAAAATGCATGTATGAGATTTCATTCTGCAAATATGCATGTTTAGCTCATGATTAAAACAAGCATAAATGTGACCAATTAAAATGTGTTATGAGATTTCACATACCATTAGGGAATCATAGATGTATTTTTTTTCATGACAGTGTGAGAGGTCAGCATTCGTTGCAAAACTCCATAACAACCCCGTCACTAAGCAACAAGAAAATGAGAGAGAGAGAGCCAGGACCTCATAAAGTAGTCCTAATCCACTTCTCACTGATTTTAAACTAGATACATGATTATAAGCGCTTTTCAGTGTGGTGACCTTTTGAGAGTGTAATCACAGTCTGTGTAAATGTGTTTCTTTGGTGCTCAGTAGTTGGCTAAAGATCACAAGCTTTAGAAGATAAAAAAGGGGGCTTTTCTCCATCCTGAATCACACAAAACCCAAATTTTATCCATGATGCCGTTAAAATAAGACATCTTATACTATGTATATATTTTAATTTTGACCTGACAAATCTGCTGCTCTTTTCCTCCTCCACAGGGATGTAGTATATATGATATGTACTATTATACTAGCATTAACAGTTCCTATCTTTCTCGGCCAGAAAGGCCATTAACATGGGGTGTCCTCTCATTATACCACACATTATATAATGTTCTGGTCTCCACAGTTATTAAAAACATGTTGCATCACATCACGTTACAGTAAGATGTATTCAGTTCAACATGTTTTGCCATTAATGATTTTAACAAGGTGAGAAGCTGCAGTTACAGTACATCATATCTCTCAGAAATGCCCTTTACAGCCTCATAAAATGCAACATAGCTACTGTTGGTTATAGGCCACTTCAAGGGGATGATATAAATTGTTGTCACTGTAAATTTCCAACTAACACTCGATGATTAGTTGAGGCTCTGAAGAGGTCATAATATTGCTCAGATTTAATCCTGAACTTTATTGGACTGCTCTCAGCTTTTATTATAACTCAACAGAAAACCAGCTTGATTTATCTGGCTTTTAATCATACTGAAAGTGGGCCACTTTATATATGTTTCCTGCTCATTTGTTATGTGTGCTTCTGTTTTAAAGGTGAACTATGTAATTGTAATGCAATACACTTATCTAATGTCTCCTCACAATCTGTTAACTGCTCATTCAGTGTGAATCTGGAAAAAAAATGTTGTGTTTGCATACAGCCTTGGCTCTGTAAATCCAGGAAACAAATCAATGCAAGGCCCTAGTTAGTTTCCTGTTTTGGTGTCAACACTAATTCTGATGTTTTGCAAAAATGAGCATTTTCCATTATATTTTGGCATCTCATCTGCATGAAAACAATGTTTTAAGCCACTCAATCAGCTTCAAAGGGCCATTTTTATTTTTATCTTTTTAAAGTAAGTGTATCCATGTGGACATGTAAAACTAAAATTTGAGCAACAATAATGCCACACCTCAATCAACACATATCCAGAGCTGCTTTGGGTAATGAGCATGCACCTTCAACAACAACCGTGGCAGATGATGGTTGTGTGGACATAATTTGATTTTAAATCTGAAAGGGACCATATCTGTGGAGAAAATGATCTGTGTTGGCTCAGTTTAGTCCACACAAGATGCTCCTACATGTTTCTACTTGTGCAAGGGACACAAGTAAAAGGTGAGGGATGGAAGATTGGAAAAAGGGGGAGGTGGGAGCAAGAGGGACAGTAAATCTGGCACATGCTATGTCCACAGCGCTGTGTCAGCACTGGGGAATGGTCTGGCTGCACCTTATTATTATTTCATACTTGGCGGAAAATGCTCTGGCTTGTTTACGTATATGTCTTTAAACCAATCACAATCATTTGCATGCTGAGCCCAGGATGCAGTGACGGTAATCCTGCAAAATAGTGTCAGGATCAATATTTCAGATGGAACATTCACATGCAGGGAGACGAGCAAACAGTTATTGAGATGAATAATTCACACACAACACAACACAAAACACAAAGAAACAACATGGGCTGCCTTCTTGCACTATCTAAATTTTTATCAAACTGTTGCAAGCTCTGAGGTTGTGATTTTTTTCTGTAGCTTTTTTTTTTTGAGATTTTAAAAATGATTACATGCAGATCGTGAAAGGGAAGGAGAAAGCACCAGGATAGAGAATGGCAGATTTTTACCAGACGTTTACATCTATTGAGTCAGATTAGGCACATTCTAATGATCTCGAAATCTCGTCAGTATTTCTCCTGAATTGCAGACTCCACCTTTGAATAAACTCTCAATCAAAATTCACTTCCTGTTGCTCCAGCATATTATTAGCAAATCCTCTTGCTCTGTCTTTTATTGCTGTTGTTTCAATGTGTTAAATGTGCAGATACCATAAATATTGAGTGTTTTGTTTTGAATGGTTGCCAGAGGGTTGTTCTGCAGGAGGCTGCTGTTTTCAACCATAGAACTCTAAATCATGGTAAATGTCCATGCATTAGCCAAAGGAACAAAACACAAAACACATGACATTTCAGAAAACACAAGATGAAATATACACTGTTCAGTTGCATTTCTGTGTTTTCTGATTATTGACCGTCAGGCCTCTATGTGCTGGTTAATCTTAGAAGAAGCAAATATGACTTCAGGTGCCACTTGGTTAATGGTGAAGAAAACACTGGATAGTGGCTGCTGTTCTTGTCGCTGTCCCACAATCTCATGGGAGTAACACCAATGCTTCTAACTCAATCAAAGGTGTCACTTATTCATGGTTGTTGGACCACATTTGAGTCACATGATTCTGCAGAAGTCGTCCATAAAGCCAGATGTCACAATGCCAAAGGGTTTTAATTGGTCGTACCCATCCATTACTGCACCTGATAAAACTACAACATCTCTGTGACAAGTTTTCACGTCCATGAAGCATTTGCATTGCCGCCTTTCTTTTAACAATTTCAACCAAATGTCTCTGTGTCCAAACAGTCGCCCAGGTCCATGCAGCTCTGATAAGACGTTCTTCATCTGAGAGTTGCTACGCCATCGTCTCAGTCCTAATTCTTTCAAATAAGCTTTTCAGAGTTTGAAGGAACATTTTTGCGCCCTCATCTTTAGAAAACATGTTAAGAATGACATCACTGGAATGTCCTTTGTTAAATATTCTCTTACAATTTTGATCTCCTCCTCTCATCCTTTCAAACTCAGTTTAAAACATGCCCAAGGACACTGCTGGTAGTAGTACACAAAAGAAACATTGAACTGTTGCCAGGGACTTGTGTCCAATGACGAACAAGAACTGTTGTCCCTGCCTTCTCCATGGAATGAAATGTGCTTGTGTTTTGTGAAATTCTGCTATGTGTTTCTTCTTGTTGTTGTGTTGTGGGTTTTGTTGTTTCATCTAGTATAGCTGTTTTTTGTACATCAGTATGACCGTATGAACACTGTTGAGAAGTGTAAGTTTAAGAACCATTGTAGACAGTCAATGTATTTTATTTGAAGCAATATTAAATACGATTGCTGTCTTTATGCATCAGCTGACAGCTCCTCACAGGTGTGAAGTCTAGCTTCGTATTTACTCACTTAGCACTATAACATGATAAAAAAAAATAATGCAACAGATGAGCTCTCCTGTTTTGGAGTAAAGTGGAAGTTGAGCAAAAGCTAGACATCGAATAGACATTAGAGGAGGATGAGGAGTTGAAGATGAGGAGATAGTTGTCTTAGATGAGATGAGAGCCACATCAACCATAAATGGGGAATAAAAAAAAGCAGAGTGTGCAGCATTTCCACTTCTACATGGTTGCATCTATCATCCGCATGGACAAATGATAGCCAGTGAGTTCCTTAGTATCTAGTATATCATAGTGTACCACAGGATGGTACTCAGTGACTGTTAAAATAAAAACAGATTTTTTTGCAGTATTTACATTCGCTAAAGATTTGTAGAGATTCGCATTTTGTGGTTGTGGTTTTTTTGGTCAGAGTTTTGAGTAAGTGAGGCAAAGATTTTGAAGAACACGTCTAAATAAATGTGGAAAAAATAAATAAATACTGGAATACAGAATGTTACGATAAACTCATGGAAAGGAAATAAAATACAGCAAAATAAAGTGCCCTGGTAAACAAACAAAACAATACTGTAAGGGACTGTGACGACTGTGGGTGGATGGTTAATAAATCCTGCCTTGTATTAGGTTTTGTCTGCAACACCTCATCCACATCATGAGCAGTGTCACCTCTGGCTGGGAAACAGTGAAAACTGCATGCAGTATTCAAGCCTGGACTGACCCCGCCTTAGTGGGGTTGCTTGCTTGCAGAAGAAGCAGACAAACATTTGGTTGGCGGTCATACCCTTTTCAACACCAAGCTGAGAAGAATTCCTTAATCGGATTGAGAAATAGGGAGTAAAGGGGCAACTATACAACTGTGACGGCATTGTGGTTGGTGAACCAGTCCTACCAGGAGCAGCCTGTTGGAAACTAACATTATCCTGCATGACAACAAATTTCGGTTGCTCTCATCCATCCTGTGCAATTGCATCATGTAGTGTATCCAGAAATGTGATTATGTGTGCACTATTGTGTGGACTAAGGGCAGTACAGTGATGGAGAACTCCAGACTAATAGTGGTACACAAGGTGAAATTTCCCCCATGCTACCCAGGGACATTTGGCTCTTTGTCCTGTGACATTTCGGCCCCAGCACCTGGTTTTAAGTAGATTGGATCCAGTGTCCTCGCTGAAAATGAACTCATGAGGCTGTGCAGCTCTCTCAAAAAATGTATACACTGTACTGTGGATGTGGTTTAACACGTGACTGCAATGTCCACATTTTCACACAAGGATGGGGTGGAGGGTGTGTCACTTTTGTCTAGCTTTGTTGGCCCATTCTGTGGAACATAATGATCTGGTTGCTCCTCATCATCATCCTGCTATTGGGAAGAAAAACACTCTGGCTTGTTTGTATTTTTTTTTAAACCAATCACAGTCATCTTGGGCAAAGCTAAGCAAAGAATGCAGCCTTGGTGTTCTCTCAAAATAGTAACCAGTGGAAAAGTTGTGGTGAAACACTTGCATGAAGGGAGCAAAGTCATTAAAAGGGAAAATCCCAGCAGAGACTGCCTACAGCACCATCTGAATCCTCCTGCAAAATTTGAAATTGTCAGTGTGGTAGGCTTCTGCCTGGAGGTTGTTTTGTTTTTTTTCCATAGCAAAGAAAGGGGTAACACATAGCACACAGCCATGACAAAGGTTCCTCTCAAACTTGAGTGTCATGTTGAGTGTCAATAGACTGACATGGCTGACTTTATGGAATGTTGTGTGATCTGCTCCGGTAGCTGATGCAGGCAGACGGTGTTGGTGGCAACTCTGTATTAACAATAGCTAGCTCCAGGTCATGGGTGAACAGACTGTGCTTTCCACCCTCAGAAGGTCATCTCGCAGTTCTATAAGAAATGTCATTGGTTGGTGATACTACACACAGCACCCTCATAACTGTATTACATGCACTGCACAGAAATATACCTATTTCTAAACTCACCGTGGAGCATAAACCTAACTACACTGACTACGTTGTGTTGTACTGTGATGCACAACAGTGTGATGTAGAACATTAAAGACATACTTGTTCTCCAGTCTAAATGTCTATATTACGGATCCTAGCAGGCAGTGTCTGGTTGGTCTTGATTCTCTGCCTCCCCCCTCTTCCTCATCTTAAGCCTTTGATTTATGACATGGTTCACCCTGGTGGCTCTGATGTCATTGGAAATATGTCTTTATCTATTGCCTGATTCCCCTTTATGTTCTTGTCCTCGTCCTCCTCCTCCTACTTCTCTCTCTCTCTCTCTTCTTTTTCTTCTTTCTCTCGCTGCCTCCACGTTTGCAAAGTTCTCCCAAAAGCAGCGAATTTGCCTGGAGTCCATTTGTAGTGCTAATGCTTGTGCTGACTGGTGTTCAATTAGTGCATGAGTCTTTTCATGTGTGTGTAGGTGAGTGTTGCCAATTTTAGGCAAGTTTCGCATTTTGAAGAAATGTGTTTACCCAATGATTGCAAGAGATGTTATTCTTGTAGGAACTGTAAGAAACAGCATGTAGTGTTTTGTAAGAAGTGTGGTAAAGAATTGAAAACAAAATGCAAAGCAAAAAAAATGTGTTTGTACCTTTGGGGCTTTTGTTTAGGGCTCAGTTGCAAAAGTTAACTTGGTGATATTTTTGTCTATGTATTCACTTTCAGTGTGTAAACAATCAGCAAGAACAGTAACATGCAGCAAAGATCCTCAGCTGGAACTGAATCAGGAACATTGCAGTCATATGATATTGTGCATGTTTTACCTTCAAATGCAAGTAGTGCTGTAGATTACTTTTACAAAGAGATCTGATGGTAACAAACATCCTGCAGTCTGGCTGAAGAGAGAACTCCAGACAGCCAGCATGCGTCGGCTGGCCTCTATAGCTCAGATACGCTGCACAGGGACAGGAGGCAATGGCAGGAGGAGGAAGAGGAGGAGGAAGATTGAGCTCATTCAGGCTGCCAGCCAGTGTCCCCCAGGCTACATGAAACACTGATGGACTTGATAGATTGGTGAGGGTGCCAGGGGGTTTGGGCTGAGCTGAGCGCTGACCGAGCTCCAGTGCTGGGAGGAAAAATAAATCTGGCTGACACCAGCTGAGCGAGATCCGCTCCACACAGAGCCTCCATCCAGCAACTCCGGGCTTATCGAGGAACAATCAAAAGTTAGATTGTGTTTGAGGATAAATATGCCATGTGGGGATGGGCTGGGGGGGGAGGAGTGTTGGAGGGGGTGGGGTGTAAAATATAGCTTTTGAGTTAATATCCTGTCAAAGCATAAATAAAGAAATGCGGAAAGATATTCATTATCTTTAGACTTTGATTGACACAAAAAAATGTTCTATTATTTCAGATTTGCCTCGGGAAAGACTTGATGCATCGACTAAAAAATGCACAGTGAAGCGTCAACAACAGCCATTTCATTTATGCTTCGCTGAGACAGGAACATCAAGCAAGAAATTGTTCTTTCACTACATATATAATGTAACATCTCAAGTATGTATGGTTATATATATGTGTACACAAAGCCACATATATCCTGTCAGTGAAGGTGTCTAGTCTGGACCCTTGGTGTGATTTGACAGGGGTTTTAATCAGCCAAAGTAAATGTTGTCTCTGCAGCCCCAGAGGGGGGTACTGGGGGAGGATGGAGGAGGGGCTGCAGGCTGTGACAGTGATGTGCCTCCGTCCATTAGCCAATCCTGGTGGTGATGGAAACAATGCAATATCTCCTGATGGGATCTCTGCAGTGATACCCAGATAGGCTCTCTCCACGCAGCCAACCATCTCCATCATCCGTCTTCCCAAATGAAATATAATGGAGAAAATGGCCAATGGGTGATGGAGATTGATTCAAAAGAAACATGAGTGGTAATCAATATGGTTCCCTGTGCAGCCAAGCAACGTAAGACTCCCCGCACCACCCACTGCTTACCCCAGGCTAAAGTTGGGTGCCATCATACTGCCTGTGTGTAATTTATGATGAAGGTGTCACTCTCAGAGTGATATGCCACGGCTGAGGGAGCCCAACTCATAAGGAAAATAAGAGCCTTTTGTCCACACAGAGGGGAAAAAAGAAGAAGTTGCTTGTGCTGTTCAATTCTGTTTCATTCATGTGATGATGGATTGATCGAGGCATCCCATCAAAAAGTTAGAACTGAGAGATGCATTTAAAGTGGCTTTGAATGACAAATGACACAGAAGGAATGTTTTCAGCTTTCTGTTGCAGAGTTTTCATGCAAACTTACAGCATTTACTTAAAGGACCAGTGTGTGGGACTTAGAGCCATCTAGTGGTGAGGCTACAGACTGCAGCGCTTCCCTCAGCCCTCCCCTTCCAAGCGTGTCTTTTGTATGTTTGTTCTGGATTACTGGAGAAAGATGGTGGCTCAGCAGGTTGGGCTTTATGAGGTGCTGCTCCCCAGGGCTCATTCTAAGCTAACAAATACGCAATAATTCATTGTTACAGATGATTATACACTAATAAAAAAATAACAGTGAATACTTAATTTTTTTTCTGGTTATGTAGCCCCTTATCCTACCAACTGGTCCTTCATAGAGATATACCTTATTTGCTTTATTGCCATAAGTTAGATGAGAAGATTAATATCTATGTTATGTTTATCACCTGTATGCCAAGTTTGGAGCTACAACCAATGGCTAGGTAGCTTAGCCTAAAGATCGGCACGCAACCCACCTAAATAAATAAATAACTTGTTTTATTTAACACTTTATTTGATGTTTAGGTAAAACAGATGAAATACTACATGTTAATTACGTGCTCGTAAGTAGATATATGTTATACCTTTGGATACATTTCAGTTTTGGCCTCATACTTAGTCTGCAGATATGAAAGCGATATCACACTTTTCATCAAACTCAGTGACTGTATTCCCTGAAATTTTGCTCTATTTATTTAGCTGACACCATTTATAGGTTGATGTTGAAATATCGGCACGACTAAACTACAACTGTTGCTGACAATGCTCTGAATTTCTTTTCACCGTCCCACTTTTTTGTATTGATCCTTGCCTGATTTTATTCAAGTTCCTCTTATTCATTTCGTTTGACTCTGCTTTTATAGTTCTACCCTTTCTAATATCATCAATATACTCTATCCTTAGCAATCCAGCTAAAGTTTTATGTTTTTCTTTTCTCCTCCTCCTTGGATTTATATGGTCTGTTGCATGTCATTAACTTTCTGTTTTTTCTGTTTTGTTTTCTCTCTCTCACTGTACCTTGGCAGGTATCTCTGGTTCTGGAGCTGCACATGTCTGATCTGCAGCTACTGGTTCCACCATAATATCCAGGGTTTATGTTGCATGTTTTCTGTTTACCGCTGCTATCCTTTTCTCTCTCCTCTTTGCCTTCACTCTAACTGGTCGAGGCAGACAGCTGCCCTCCCTGATCCTGGTTCTACTGAAGGTCTTCCTTCTTCCTCTCCACTGACACAATTATGCTGCTCATTGGGAATCTCTGAATTTGTTGGGTTTTCCATGTATAATTTTATAGGGTCAAAATCTTATTTTTTTTAATTTGCCAGATTCATTTGTGTTATAAATAATATTATAGAGTCTTAACTTTAATATTTTTCACTTAGGTACATTTTCTAATCTTGTTTTTTCATTGGAAAAAACTTTGGCTCATGTCTGTTGTTTTAAATGTGCTATATAATAAAAAGTGACTTCACTGTACTTGACCTGATGGATGGCAGAAAACACTTCCTGTGATTTCCTCAATTTTCTTCACTCTAAAGATAAAAGCGACAAAGACTCGAATGAGATGACCCCAATGTGTCTACAGTCCAAACTCAGCCCCGCACACTGTCTCCTTATCAGAAACGCTCTTATTTCTTGTGAATTGCACATGGAAGCAGCCTGGTAGGGCAGCATGGATACTTATAGGTAACCAAGGAAACTCAGCTGCCCAGAAAGTGATGATCAATAATGGATATGTGGCAGGTCATAGCTCAACAGCAGGGTAGTGAGGGGTGAAGCATACTTTCCAGTATCCACATGGGGTGCATACAAATACTTTTCTTTTCACAGTCAAAGTAAAATAAAAACGATGTATATGTTTTCCACAGTCAAACGGTCACATTTTTTCATAGGCAGACAACAGGCTACCGCCATGACACCAGCTCAATAGGGCTGCAGTAGACGGGAGGTGAAAGGGGGAATTGCAAAGATTAAATTTTATTTCCGGTGTCACACATCTTTTGTATGGGATGCATAATACGGAGGCGAGGCGAGAACTATATGCAAGTGTATCAGTCTTGGGGGATGTCATTTTGCCAACAAGGGCTGAATAGTATACACAGTGACAGTCCTCTCTGACAGCGTCTACCCAGCAGGCTTCTCTTTATCTGCACACTGAATGCGTTCTCCTTTATTTATTCATTCATTTCCACGTGGCCAAGTACTGTCACTTTGATGAATTGGAGTTGGAACCGGCCAATTGTTTTCACTCGACGGGACAAGTCTCACACGCTCTGAACTTAAACGTCCTCCTTGTCAGTGGAGCTCTGCCATTCCCCTGCTTTTCAGAAGCCCACATAACGCCTGCCGTCGTTCTCACGCGCACACAGACACCAGCCCCCCTTTCCTTGACTTCCCGAGGGCTTTTCTTATTAGAATCTACCTGAAGAATCAGCGCTGCTCACTTCAATTTCATCTCCACGGCTCAGAATGCTCCGTGTCAGGTGGAGGTTATGGAGTCAGGTCCAGCTTTACACGTGAGCGGTGAAGACGTAACCACGGAGGATGTGCAGAGGTGCTGCCGTGAGGTTTTAGTGCTGCTGACTCGGTTGGCCTTTTGACAGAGAGAGCCAGTTAGCCGACTGAAGCTGGTTTGAATCTGTGAAGGGCGTTTGGTCAAAGCAAAGAACATTTTTCACATTAAGTGCTTTTCAAGCAAAGTACTGAGTGGGAATTACTACTGTTCACGGTTATATAAATATGAATACTTTCCACAAGCTGATAGTGTGCTCACTGAACTTCTCATGTAACTCTCAGCAAATAAAGCAAATTGGTGTATTTCCTTCAATTCCTATACTTCTTAAAGTGCAAAAATAAACTGCATAAAAACACAATGGTTTTATATAGGCTGTAAAGTGTGGGAGACTTCTTATTACATAGAGGCATTAAAGATCTGTTTAACTACATCTAAAGTCAACCTAGAACGGCCATTCACACACACAAAAAATCACAATAGTCACTTCACCAAAGTGAAGTTCATGAATATCAGGTTTTACATAAGCATGAAATTAGATCTGACTCAACCTGTCAAGTAATGAGGATGACGGTGAGAATAAAGACTTATTCCAACACGGTTATATGCGCAATTAATGCACAGAAAGGAACCATATATTGAATAATTGATTCAGTGCATCTACAAAGTGGGCTAATTTTGACTGTTTAGCTGCTCTACATGGCATAAAGTGCAATCTGAGCCAATAAAATAAGAAAAAAACAAGGAAAACCTGTTATGTTACCTGTTTAATTTCTAAGTGACTGTTAGATTCTACTGGAGGTTTGCACAAACACGGTAGCTGAACATTTAATTTTTAGAGGTGGATGAGAGGGAGAGCCAACAGTCTGTCATAGATGACAGGCGATAACATGTTTTCAGTTCGGATGTAGGCAAAGAAAAGTGTGTTTATAATCCATCCAATGTGACATTTCCCTGCGTACAAGCTATAGAAATTAACACGTTTTATTCTTATATCATGTGTGCCGTTTTAAAGCTCTCACACCATGACAGCAACTGATAGTTGCGATGCTGGCTGTCTCCAGGAAACCTGAGTTGTGTCTAATGTGACATTATGTTTGAATTTCACCCATCTGTTAATGTAATTGTATGTTTTATTATACTACACTATTATAATTTGTCCTCTTCCCACTGCCACCGTTATCATTGTTAGCAACATAATCCTTTGTTTCAGCGGATAATTGGGTTCCCACTGTCGACCTCACAGATGTTGACTACTGACACAAAATACTGACTATCTACAGCTGCCATCATTATCAGCCAGCTGTCAAACGCTACTTGACAGCAAAAAAAAATACAAAAAATACAGCAGTATAAGAGAAAAACCTTATATGTGCGTAAAATATTTCAGAAGAGATAAAATCGGCAGAATATTTACCATGAATTTTCACCCCACCGATTCAACAAACAAAGTAATTTCCTCTTTTTAGAAGTCAGAAATCAGCCTTATCTATATGCAGGGATTGATGTTCCATTGGGAATGCATAGTCTTCTCACCTGTCTTAGGTGATGGAGGAGAAGGAGAAAACAAATTATCACTCTTTTTTTTTTCCTTTTCTGCATTTTATTTCTGTGCTGCCGGTGCTTTGGAAACCACGATGAGGCCTGCACAGTTAGGGGGAAAACTGAAGAAAGATGTCAGTCGGGAACCGCAGCTGTAATCATCTTTCTCTGGCAATGTCAGTGGGTTGTCGATTTGCGTGAGTTACCTTGGCAGAATGAACAAAGAGTGTGGGATGCCCGAGGAAGCTTCAGCATCATGTGAAATCCCTTTGTTGAGCAGTATTGAATTGAGTCTCGCCCAGACATTAGCTCTTTCATGCATCTCTCGTCTGCTCATCCCTCTGTCTTTTCATCTATGCCAAACGACAATGATGGGCTTATTTGTCATATAACAGACATGAATCATTTATATTACATCCCTGAACAGTTGGCAGCTGACAGGTGCCAAAAGGGGCAAACAGAAGCCAGAGTAGCACTCGAGTTAAAGAGGGTGCGATGGCTGAACACAGTGCACTGTGCTTGTCATGCCTGCTGCTAATGTTGTTTCTTTGTGAATATGAGTGCACAGCTTATGGGTAAGTTATACACCGTTAATGAAAACAATCATCAAAATCAATTATTTTTGTTGAAAATGCAGTTGAAACACACTTTCAAGCTATCAAATCTACATATTATAAGTTATTGTAGCAGGGATGTATGCACCCAAAAAAAGTAGTAGTGTGGGTATTTGTGCATGTGTGTGTCTATACACAGTGGTCCTCAAATGTATTCATACCCCTTCATTAAAGAAAAGGCAAAATTCACAACAGTCACTCAAATAACTAGAAAGTGAAAAAAAAAAAACCAATAACAAAAAAGGAAAATTTGCTAAATTATAATTTAGTTAAGTAAGACATTGCTTTTAAATTGTGTTTGAAAAGAATAATAATTTTTTAAAAAACGGTCCCGGACACATTAGAGCACTTTGCTGACGAGCAGTGAGCCAAAATCAAAATACCTGTCAACAGGTGCAGAAGTCTGATTAAGAGTTACAGAAAACACTTGATTGCAGTGATTGGCTCAAAGGGTTGTTCACCAAAATATTAGTTTACAGGTCCCATCATGCTTGTTTGCTTGTTTTTTGTTTTGTTTTGTTTCTTAATATTTCTGTTGAACCACAACTCAAAAGCAATGACATGATTTTCATAATTTTTTTTATTTATTATTACTTTTGTCAATTTCAGCTTATTTCAGTGACAGCTGTTTTTTTTTCCTTCTTTAATGGGAGGTTATGACTCAATTTGAGGACGACTGTATTGCTATTATTAGAAAAGTGTTCACTTTAGCAGAAAAAAAAGAAGGAAAAAAAAACAAACATTTTGAGCTGTTCATGTGGTGACAAATTCTCACACGCTGAGTTAGTCCATACCCTCATCAGGTGTCTTCAAAGGACAGTGATCAGATAGCGTGACCAGTGCACAGACACTCCCTTAAACGGGGAATATAAAAGGCCACTTTAAAATGCAGCTTTATTCAAATGACACAATGCCACAGATGACAAGAGAAAGATGAGAACTGGCTGCTGGCACGCTGGATGCTGGCATGTCAGTCAGGGCCACGGCCAGACACTCGAGTGTCCTCAACTCCACCATTTGTTGTCTAAGAAATCGTTTCAGACAGCATTGCATGACAGACAATCTGCCACATGATGCTCTGGATGGACATGTTAGACAACATGACATCCATCAACTTTGCCAAAGGAAGACTAGGACAGCATTTAACACGTTTTTTGTTGATGCCACTAGATAGGTGATCTATTCTGTGTTTTTTATCGAGGCCAAAGTCAGTATAACCCTTTATCATTGCTGACTTACTGGAAAGTTGGATTATGTTTTTTAAAGACTTGCATAAGAATGCCAAAGAATGCTCCAAAATGTCAAAAGGGGACTCTCAGGTGAGTCGCCTGCAGTTTCTGCAGCTGGTGTTTTTAAAAATAAATCCATTCACTTCTTCTGGAAAAGAGGCGAGTGAATAATCCACTCCCAAATGATTCCTTATGCTGTCCTGCTCGAGGTAGTATCTCTTCCTAGGAGATTGAATGGGTAATTAACTGTTGTGTGTGACCAACGTTTACTTAAACAGCTTAGCTTGTGCAATTAAAAGGTTGATATACTGCATCCACTGTCCAGTAGTCACACACAGGGAAAATGCAAAACTGTAGCCAGGCAAAAAATAAATAAAAATGCATCACAATACAGCATAATGGCACCACCATTACCGGTCAGTGGGGATTTATATCTCTTTCTCCTAAACAAGCAGTTGCCAACCTGTTTTCAGAGAGCTTTAAGTTGTATTTCAGCTTAGTGGTGGTTGACAGGGAAGTGAACGTGCTGTTTTTTTGTTTGTTTGTTCGTGTTTTATTTTCCTCCCACCCGCTTGAGAGTGGTTGTTTGGCCAAGGTGCAAGGCGTTATGGGAATGTGGAACCCCGGCTGCACTTTGCAGATACACGAGCTGCGCTTTCATGCCCAGACCCATCAAAATGGCCCCGTCAGGCTGCTATCTCCTGGGATTCGCTGCTGCAGTACAGAGGGATTAAAGCTTTTTATGAAGCATTTTCACTGCCAAAGGTGTGTGCAATAGCAGCCTGTGTGCCATTTTCCAGAACAAGGGTGGACTTAACTTCACTGGACGGTAAAGCTGGAACTGTGTTGCATGGAATTCTGCATCCAATTTGGACAACTAATTGGACAACAAAGGGGGGGAGGCTTTGGAGGTTTTTACCCAACACAGTAAAAAAAAAAAAAAAAGAATAGACAATCCCCTTTTCTCCAGCATATTGTTCAAAATCCAGTTAATTATGCTCTCATAGAAGTGTGGCAAACTGGGCCAGATTTTACTCCGTCTAATGGACTGCGAGGTGAATGTTAAAATGAAAATTGTTATTGTTTATTTTGGCCTCAGTTGGATGCAGGAGCTGTGAGTCTTGGGGGAAAAACACCAAGAGGAGGATGTGTGTATTCATCAAATCATCTGATGTGAAATGTTGCAAATTATTAAGTTTTCTACTGTTTCTCGGCAGCGTTACACAAGTGAAAATCTGAAGCAAAGACTAGTCCTGATACAAGCTGTAACAGCATCTTCAAATTTAGCTCACAATCTGTGACAATTAACAATCCCTTTGGCCCGTGTGTGATAAACTGCTTGTGGGAGAACCCATTTGTTAATGCCTTATCTTTGAGGCTGCTGTTAAGAAGACTGAATTAGCCATTATCAGACAGTGCTGGAAATGAGTGAAAACCAAACACAGATTATGGTTGCAGATTTGAGCTATCTCTAGACTGAGGTACATTTGCAAGTAGCCTAACCCAGGACGTGCTTGGGTGTTTGGTGTCCAGTCAGTCTTTTTGACAGATCCCCAGACATCCCCAGAAAAATAATCTGCTCAAGATGATACTGCAGTTTCTTGCACTTTACAGAATAATTGTCAAAATGAAAACACATTAAAAATCATTTTTTGCCACAGTTTTGATACATACATGAACATTTTAAAGACCCCCTCTGGTGAAAATCTTTTTTTAAATATATATTATTAATATGTCCATATGGAGGGCTGCAAGGTGGTGCAGTTGGTAGCACCGTTGCCTCGCAGCAAGAAGGTCGCTGGTTCGCATCCTGGTGAGGACATCCGGGATCTTTCTGTGTGGAGTTTGCATGTTCTCTTCGTGCAGCGTGGGTTCTCTCCAGGTTCTCTGGCTTCCTCCCACAGTCCAAAAACACATTGAGGTTAATTGGTGATTCTAAATTGTCCGTAGATGTGAATGTGAGTGTGCTTGGTTGTCTGCCTGTAAGTGTAGCCCTGTGATAGACTGGCGACCTGTCCAGGGTGTCCCCTGCCTTCACCCTAAGTCAGATGTTTTTTTTCCCCATATGGTGTTTTTTTTGTTTTTTTTAACATGCTGGGGGACATATCATGAGCAAAATAAGCAGTCAACAGTTTACCTTAAACCTGTAGCATATCATCTCACCAGTCTTAAAAAACACAGATGCAGTCTTCCAGGGTTTCATGTATAACAAACCCAAGGAACCAATTCTGTCAATTTGCAGGGTGATGCTTTCTGTATCATTTTTTTACTTCATAGTCTCTCTCTGTTTTGAGGATGCATGGCTGAATAACAATATTGCAAGTTGCCATTGTGTAGAGTAGGATATTCTCACAGTTTACAAACAGAGCAGTAGGTGAGCTGGAGTGCTCGTGAAGCAATGGTGTAGAGTTACATCTGCATCATTATAAGGCAGGAGTTTTTAGTGGTTTTAATCAATAAATCCGAAATTGGATTTTAAAATCATGAGTTAATGGAAAAATGTATGATTCTATGTAACATAGCTGCAATATTTCATAATGCTGGACACAAGTTGTACACAATATATAAAAACATTCTTCTAAGCTTCTCATTTTATTTTCCTTGTTGAAAATGGTACACATTTACTTTGCTACCCCTTCAAATACACAATTTTCTTACACGTGCCGCCAAAACAATCATTTGTTAGCAGTCCATAATTTGTTCACTCCCTTTTTCACCCTTCTTACTTTCTTTTCCAGAGTGCTTTACCTGCTGTCGTCATGTAGATGCTGTCCATGGTGCTGATGTGTGTTTTTTGTGTGGACGCTCTGCCATCCAGTGGCTGACTGCGTGAAACATGCCTCCAGGAACTAAGGTGTTTGTTCCTACCCGAGTCACAAATCGTGTTGCACCTGCGATGCATTTTCCTTACATTGCTCTTGGTTGTCGTTTTAGTAAGTATGACTATTGTGGCTTCTGTTTTACCAGGGATGTTACACGTGTCTGTCCCAGCTCACATAGTGCGGGTTTAAAGGTTTTAGGGTGCTGTGAGGGCAAAATGTGACGACGTTAAAGTGACAGTTTGAAGATTAGTAGCTCCTGCTGTGTTAGCTTTAGCCTGCTAACAGATGCTAACTTCCGATTAACTGTCATTTCTGACCTGGTAACGTTATTAAATCATGCATGTAACTGCTGTTGTGAATTAGCAAATTGTATTTGTATGTAAATGACCCGTAGCACCTGCTCAAACAGCGATATAGCAAACACTGCATACTGGAGCACACTGCTTCGCTTCTTAGTAGCAAGACTGTTATTTTCGCCTGACCGTATTCAGAAATTTAACAAGTAAAACTCCACTGCTCATATCTTAAGATTTGTGCCTCAAAGATATATATATTTTTGATCTGTGTCTAATCACAACAGCCATTCTACAATTCGGCATACATATTACGCGACTAGCAGTATGTTACGCTGATATAATTCAATCATTTGGTTCACTCTCGTCACTGCTATTTATGTTATTTAGTGGTCAAGTAAGAGCAGTACGTGTGGAAAACGTGTTACACAGTACTGTGTACTGCAGACCAATACTAGAATGTGTGATTTGTTAAATTTAAGCACACCACAGAGTGAGGCACAGTTGTCTTAGCATTATGAAACAGCAAACTTAATTGCCACTTCTGAATTTCATGTACTTTACAGGGTTTTTATTGCAAGAGATTTTTCAGTCTGCTCTCAAAGAGATTATAGCTAGTGATGAAAACTTTTTTAAAATCATTTACTGATGCTTAATTGATCTTTTGGTGTATTAAATGGTAAAAAAAAATAAAGGGGAAATGCAATAGTTTGTGTCAAATAAGGTAACACAGATTCATTGCCTTTATTGCACATGCATTGATAATGTGTACTGTCATGTATAGTCACCCCTCAAATGCTCATTCTAACTACATCAGTGTGTTTCTGTTTGCCTCATTCCTGTGATTCTTTATCTATCCAGCCAATGGACTGACATTAGCCAGCAGAGATGCTGCTGAAAGACCTTCCCAGAGAGGCCCTGTTGCGGCCGTTGTCCAGGAATGAGGTGGTTGGCATGCTGGTGAGGTTGACCATCTTTGGTGCAGCCACATACTATAGCATCAAATGGGTGGTAGAAGCGATGGATCCTACCTCAAAACAGAAAAGCCAAGCCAAGAAAAGGGTACGTAGCGCTTAAGCACAAGACATAGCCATATAAGTGTTAATTACTGTGAGCTCAAGGTGGATGATAGTACTCATAAAAGTTGTCAGCTGTCGGTGTAACAGACATGATTAAGAGGTGAAAATAACCTGGAGCAGTATTTTGCACACTATCTGTTATGCTCTTGTGACTTTAGCTGAGTTGTGTGTCTTAACTCTCCAGGCAGAACAGCTGATGAAGAGGATTGGCGTTGAGGGGGTCAAACTAACAGAGTATGAGATGAACATTGCATCTCACCTCGTTGATCCGCACTCTATGAAGGTAACAGTTGTAATCCTCAGTCCACAACATTGAGATTATCAAGTGCTGCAACATATTTACCCCTTTTTTAAATGATTGAGCTTTTCCAGACAAGAACTCAGATAGAGATTTTTAACTTGCTCTTTCTTCCTTCAGGTGTCCTGGAGAGATATAGCAGGTCTGGATGAGGTTATCAATGAGCTGCAAGACACCGTCATCCTGCCCTTTCAGAAAAGACACCTCTTAGCTGGATCCAGACTCTTTCAGCCTCCTAAAGGTAGCACAGCTTGTAATCCAATTTAATCTGAGCTAAATCTATAAAGGTCAAATTTTACACTTAATTTTTAAATACATGCTATGACTATAGGACTAAATAAGATCAGCTTTAGTGTAGTCGTTGTGAGAGATTAAATGATCTGGTGTTAGCTAACTGTCAGACTTTGTTTCAAGTATTAGGACAGTGTTTTTGGTGATTTTGTTCTCTGATACACACGAGATGAAACACGATTAACACACTGACTTTTAGCCTCAGTTTTAGGGTGTTTTTTTTATGCACATTATGTTAACTGTGTAGAAACTGTAGCTTTTTTTGTCTCCTTCAATTTTAGGCAACAGAAAGGTTATTTACAGCTTCATTTAAGTGTATACTATCTACACTATATTTTACATAAATTATAAGATACATACACCAATCAGTTATAACATTAAAACCACTGGTGATTATCTTGTTACAATCCAGTGTTGTACTGGGAAACTTTTGGTCCTGGCATTCATGTGGATGTTACTTTAACACGTACTTCCACCTAAACATTGTCGTTGACCAAGCTCACCCTCCACGGCAACCCTAAGACACCTGGAGCGTCTGTGGGATGCACTGTAACAAGTCCGATCCACAGAGGCAGCACTGGAACCTGGAACCCACAGCAGTCAAATGATGTGCTGCCAATGTCCTATTGCTAGACAACACATGTCAGAAGTCCTGTGTCCACGCCCCAGAGCTGTTTTGGTGGCATGATGGGGACCTACACAATATTAAGTAGATGGGTTTTAATGTTGTGGCTGATAGATATATACAGAAATATACACTTATAATGAAGGAAACCATGTGTACAAAAGGACGAATCTTATACGATGGGCCTTTTCTCATGATAAATATAACAAAGTTGGTGTTCCATAGAGTATCTGCTGATAGCATGAGCAAACCATCTGTTTCTTAGATTATAGTCAACCAGATGTGCACTCAGGCCAGCTTTGTTTCTTGCTTATTTCAGGATTGTTTTTGAACCAGCCTTGGTTTTTTAGTGAAACATCTTTTAGGTTGAGATCAGTGGACTGACTAGTAAAGATCTCTGTTTGTCTGTACGTTAAAGATTTAATAAGTGGTGACAGTCAGGCTTTTAACTTCATGGTCAAAATGTTCAGTGTTTCTAAATCGAAACAGTGAGAAAGAAGTGCAAAGTTGCAGTTTATTTTCTATATTTTTTCACAAAGACTAATCATTTGAATGAATCAAAAGCCAGCCAGCATGAAACCAAGTTTAAAGGTTAATGACTGACAAGCAACAGATATCAGAAGTTATTGTAATTCTTGTTAGTTTGTCTTTTAGCCATTCCTCATTACTTTTCTAAAACCACGAGATACATTATGCCTCCGTCTAGAACAACGTGCCAGGAAACATCTGACAAGATTTATCCACTTGGCAGCGTGACAGCAGTGGCTCACTTAGAGGAACACTTTACTTTCTGTCAAGAGTTTTTACTGCTTGGCACAAAGCTTTACACAGAGCATCAGGATGAGTCAACCTCCAAAATTAGCTGCTTTGGGATTACAGTTCCATTCCTAGACTTCAGGCTTTGTTTGTATAATATAACGTCATGCCTCTGGGAACAGATCAGTTATTCTGGCCAAATTTTTTGTTGGTTTGTGTGTTAGAGAAGGAAAAGAAATCCTACCGCAGTTGCCAGTAAAGGTTAATAGGAGTCATGTTGAAATTAGAACATCTAGAAAATCCTGAGTAAAGAGTGTATTTTGATGTTTTGTTTAGACATGATGGGGGTTGAAAGAAACAACCGTTCCAGTTAATCTTTTGTGCTTGCAGGTGTATTGTTGTTCGGTCCTCCGGGATGTGGGAAGACCATGATTGCCAAAGCAACAGCCAAAGCCTCAGGATGCAAGTTTATCAACCTTCAGGCCTCCACACTGACAGACATGTGGTACGGCGAATCACAGAAGCTGACTGCTGCAGTCTTCTCGTTAGCCGTCAAAATTCAGCCCTGTATCATCTTCATTGATGAGATTGGTGAGTTTCATTAGCAGAACACATGTCAGGAGTGATTTCCTATAATATGCTAGTTTGTTGCTCTGTTAGATGTGTTGTATGTTACTCTTTATTATTTCAAGCAGAGATTGTTTTAAAAGATGTTCCATTGTAGCTTCTTGCAAAACAACCAAAAAAAAATCTAATGATCTTCTGAATGAATTTCATTATTGTCGTTCTGGAAAAGCATTTGAAACGGCATCAAAACAGAGGAGTGAGTGACACTTCTTTGCACCTTTTTTTACAGACTGACATCACTGAATCTGCTAAGTTTATTCATTCTGTCCCTTCTGTGATATCAGTGTAGGACAGGAGTCTTCAAAGTTAGACATTGTGAGCACCTCAGATAAAATCATCACAGCTGCCTGCCTTGGCAAATTTGTATTGTTAGAAATATCCTATTAGCTGTTTACTGTTTGCACTCTACTCATCAGACATTGATCACTGGCTTCATACTTTGTTAATGTAGATCATTTTAATGGAATGATTCTTAGATAAATTCTGCAGTACACTATCATTTTCTTTCTATCATTTCGAAGTGGGTTTACTGACTTTTTTGCACTGGCCGTTGCAGGTACATATCCTTAAAAAGTCAAAAAAAAATGAGCATGTGCGTGCGTGTGCAGATTCGACTCAGTTTTTTAACTCTGTGCTATTTCGATGCAGATTGCTATGATAAGGCTCAGGGGGGCACTCACTGGCTCCACAAGCTGTGAAACTGCTGCAGCTCCAACTGCTGACCATGTTGGTGAGCTGGCTAAACCAGCCAGGATGAGCGTTGCATAAATACTGTCCTCGTGCTTTGATTTTGCTTCTCATCTTTCATGCGTTAGAGTCATTTCTGAGGAATCGCTCCAGTCTGGACCACGAGGCCACAGCCATGATGAAGGCCCAGTTCATGAGCCTGTGGGACGGCCTGGACACCGCCTTAACCACTCAGGTGACACATCCAGAGTCCTCTCTTACCCTGTAATGTGCTTACCCAATGAAACACTGTAATATACTGTATCAGATGGGTATTTTAGAATAATGTATAGTCATTTTCATAATTGTAGGTGATGGTGATGGGAGCTACGAACAGGCCACAGGATGTGGATCCAGCTATTCTGCGCAGGATGCCCACCACTTTTCACGTTGGCCTGCCTGTAAGACGTGTGCACGTACACTCACTGTATGGATTCCTTCTGTGTAATCTAAATATATTGTACAGAATACATACAGTAGATAATATTTTGGAAGAATTCTATTTATTGTCATTATGTTTTATATCTTCATGCACGTTTTCCTTTTTCTAAAATATAAGGCAATTTTATGCAGAGTAAACACGAGTGAGTTGTTTGTGTACAGATCATTAATTCAAGGCTGTGCTGTACCACAAGTCCTCCTTAATGAGGGATATATAATGTGTTTAAGAAGCTGAAATGGCACCAAGACAAGATCTGATAATAACAAATTCTGTAAACTGGTGATTAGTCGTTAACTTTGAGTCATAGGCGACGCAATAATATGCTTTAATTTCCTCATAAGAACCAGAGTTCTTTCGTCTTTTCAGAACACAAGACAACGACAAGACATCCTGAGGCTGATTTTAGCAGGAGAAAATGTAAGATGCCCCTTTTTTTTTTCATCTTTGTCAACTTACTGATTTCTTGTGTCATTCTCAGAGACCCTGTGTGACACCTGTATTTTCACTGTCAAATCACATTAAAATAAATCAGATCACCCATGAGCAGCTGGCACTTGACTGGCAGCAACAAACAGCACAAAGACCAGTGATGGCTTAATTCAATATAATCAGCTCACTTTGCTTGTGCGACTTTTCCGCTCAGCTGAGCAACGCCATTAACCTGAAGGAGATCGCGGAAAAGACGGACGGCTACTCTGGCAGCGACCTGCGGGAGCTTTGTCGTGATGCTGCCATGTACCGAGTCCGGGACTACGTCCGCAAGGAGCAGATGAGGCTGATCGCTCAGCAGCTTCAGGACTGCCAGGAGGAGGAGGAAGAAAAGTATGAGTCACTCAAACACCCACAAGATTTCATAGCCCTTGTGTCCACTGAACCTCTTGTTCTGACCTGCCCTAAACAGTTTGTGGTTACACCAGTGTGGGTTTCTTACAGCTGATAGCGTTACAGCATTTTACATTCGATGTAATATTCCCACAAATCAACCATTCTTTGTTTCCTTTACAAATGCTTATGCTTTTGAACCAATGTTTAAACCACAGAATGTTAAACATAATAGTGATTGGAATAGAACACAAAAGCAATCGTTATGCTAATTAAAGGCCCTTCAGGCTTACACACACAACTATCAACATCAAACAGTGCTGTATGTCATTAAGCTAGACACTATCAGAGAGGTGTAGTTGATTTTAAACACATCTGATAGTGTATAAAAGGCTTATAGAAAAGGTTTATAAAAATATCTGATCTGTGTAACCCGTTCCTCAGCTGTTGCTAAGCGACTGTTGAAACCCCAGTTGGAGCAAGGCATTATTGCTGAAGGAAGAAATATTTTTAACTTTTACTTTTCAGAATTTCAAGCAAAGAAAAAAAAGAAAAACTCAATTATAATGCCATGCAGCAGCTTGTGGTGTAAAATGAGTATGAGGAGGTGAAGCGAGCGCTGAAGGCTCTCTGCAGACTTACTGTAGTTCTCGGTAATCAATGCACTGAGTTGATTATGTGGGTTTTTTGAAAGTACCCCTTGAGGAATAAGTTTGCCCCAGCAGAAAAATTCAAATAAACACAAGAAGATTCAGCACACATAGAGCAAATAGGAATGTGTATCAAATAGATTGTAGCTAATATACACCAGAAGCATAAAGTCATTCCTATTTAAATGCAAGTAAGCTTAAGGAAATATATTCTCATGCATTAGGTGCAACTCATCCTGATAGTGTTAAGCAGGTGAACTATTCACTGTGTTTATTCTGTTAAAGTGATACCATTACTTTAAGCATACCCAAAAAGTTATTATGCGCAGTTAAAAAAAAAAAAAGGATTATTCCACAATTCAATACAAGAAATGGAGATTCTCACAGCTGGGGAAAAAAAAGAATTCCACATTGTGATGAGACAACTCCAGGAACACCTTAGGAAACTAAGAATTTGCCTCCTATTTGCAAAAGCATTTGTTTAACCCCTGAGCCCTAAAACTTACTGCAGGCAAATTTGTCATTGCAAAAAATAGTCCTGCACCTCCATGGAAACAGCGCAATCATGACTAGAAGTAGAGAGAACTCAGTGGAGAGAAAAAAGTGCCCACAGGTGTTAGTAATTGTTATTATTACTGCAGCTGAGTCACTAATGGCTTCATAGTTGTGCTGAGGAGTGCAGAATTTTTCAGAGTTTTATAAATAAGTCATGTAGAATAAAGTGATTTTGATGAAGTATCCTGAATTCTACCTTAGAATTGGTACGTTTTTTTTCTTGAATGTGTGAAAGTCACATGTGATTAGTTCAAGGACCATCAGAAAGCTGCAAATCCAATTGATTCATGTCAGACAACAAGTACTGCACAATTACCAGTTAGCATAAAACAGTTATTGAAGTATATTGATTTCTTATATACTACAACATTCGATAAAGGTTAGTGCTGAGGACAGGCTGTGTACAGGCAGTATTGACCTCCTGTGTCCTTGGCTGCAGACCTGTGGATGAGGAGCGGTTGCGGCCAGTCACTCAGCTGGACCTCCTCTTTGGCCTGGACAAGATGAAGGAGTCTAAGCGGGCCACAGCCTTTATGCTACCCAGCGTGGCAGAGGTTCCCCTGGACTGAGCACCATCCAAGCACCACCGAGGGGAAACATTTTCTTCTCGCCTTTGTCCGCAGAGTGTTTCAGCTCGCCAAGCAGAGACTCCGCCAAAATGTCAGAGGTGCAGTTGGAAATGCCAGCAGACAGCCATACTTTTAAACTTTGTTTACCTAGGCGGGGGTTCTCCTGAGCATGCTCATTTCCAGCAGAGACCCACCACATGTGTACAGTTACAATATATTTAGAAATCTACCGTCTCTACGTACTGTCTGCTGACGTGTTCTACTGGAAAACGGTCCGTGTCTTGCTCAAGGCCACTGTAATGGTTTGTCTTAAAGAGTACGAAGCAGTTATTGTAAACTTTCAAACCTCTGCACAAACACCACTAATGCCCCCCATCACTGACTTACGCATCATAATAACCTAAAATAACCCAAGACTCATTATTCAGAGTCTGGTCTGCAGACATCTGTAGTCCTTTTCTTTACTGACTGATTTCCAAACTAGCATTTACTCCAGGTTATGTGTGTGTGTTTGGATGAAAAACGCTTAAATAACACAAAAGTAATGTCATCGAGGCACTGTGTTAGAAGTAGGTTAGCTCATCCTGGTCCTAAGTAATGAAGTACTTAAAAAGAACGACCTATTTCAGTTTCAGGAATATCATAATTCAATGAAATAATCAGACACAGTGCATGTGTCACTCTCTTCAAATGTTAGATTAAGCTTGACCATTGAAACGAGCACTCCTTCCATTTCACCCCTCTTGTCTTCTTATCCTGAATCTGCTTATATTAAACCTCAAGTGACGATTGCTTTCCTCTAGTGTACTGATACTGTTTGGACTTTGAAAAAAAATATATTTATTGTCATGACTTTTTGTTTTTCATGGTAGAGCTACTGTCTTTTTTTTGTTTTTTTTTTGGTTAAGTAGGAAGAGGACGTGTGGCCTCATGTGAACCTGTAGACCTGCAGTTATGTGATACTCATCATGTAGAGTTGCTGCTCCCAAGGAGCATTAATTCAGAATATTTCTTTTGAAATTACAATAATAAGTAATTGTTAAATGTGTGTTTTTAGATGCCATAAAATCACAATATGCTTGCGACAGAAGAGGAAGAGAGGAATGTAACATTTGCGAATGCCGTCAAAGAGCTCATATAAGCGCCTGTCATATCGATAGTCATAGTGCATTGTGTCAGGATTGTTTTAGTTGTAAAAATAAATCGCAATACTAGTTTGCAAACAAAACATCAAGTGGAAAGACGGTCAGCACTTAAACCCTTTAATAGAAACTACAGTGATATGAGCCAGGGACAGCAATGAAACAGACGGTAGCATTCTGCTATCTCCATAATCGTTACCCTACTGCTAAACGGCTGTAAAAATGAACTGTTGCACCACTTATCACTCCACTCGCTGTTAGCGGGTGTGTTGTGACTGTCCTGCTGTATGCAGTCTAAAACAGTGAAGCAGAATCTTGGGTTGGAGTTAAGACAAAGACTTTGAATGCAGCTAAAGATGATTAATTGTCTTCAGTGCATTTTGTTGCACAAAAAAAATCAACACTTTATTTATTTTTTTCATCCGCGGAGACAATAGCTGATGCTTCCTCATGTTAAAACCTTGCCTGTGTTTGTCACCAGTTATTTTTTTAATGTCATTTATTGGGCCATTATCATTACCAGGGAGACCCTATTGTTTTACTTTGAATGTTTTTATAATGAACATCTTCTGTGCATCAATCAGATACTGACATCAGTTGCTGTCGCTGCAACACATATCAGGGCTTTCCTTGTCACTTCATTTTCAATTTAAGAGGAGCATGGCTTTCAGACCCCTAATGCTTTCGATCAGCTCTCAGTAAGAAGTTGTTGACATACTTCTCTTCTTCCCCCACGTTTAAAAAAAGCCACATTATGTCCCATATGGTCCCAGCATGTGTTCATGGATCTGCTTCCAGGTCTCATGTAGACCTTTCTCCCACGCAATCTGAGCAAGACACAGCATATTTGTATTACAGACATGACCACGTGGTGGCACTGCAGCCTCACTGGCCTGTTAGTGAGGCAGTCGCTACTGACTGCTTTTATTTAGAGCAGTTTTATAGCATTATGGGGAGACAATGAAATAGAGAAACCTGCATACTGGGTTGTTTGTCCCTTATTGGTTTATCCGGTGATATTTAGACATCTGTTGCTCTTCATTAGAGTACCTCAGGTGACAGTTAAAGGTCAAAATGTTGCCATGTAAACCAATAATTGTGTCACTGCTGCTTGCAGCTCCTAGTTACCTTTCTTGGAGAGAAGTAAGATGGGTCTAAATGCTTTTCCTCGATGCAGTATCACTGAACGGATCACTCATCAGTTATGTGGTAGACTGTCATTTTATCAATACACAGTGTCGTCTTGTTACTGGTCATTATACTGTCAACTATGTGTATGTGCTGAATGTGAAATATTAAACATATACTGTAAAGTGTATTTATTAAGTTACACTGAGCAAAAATATTTATGTTTTTTTTTTTTTTTTTTTAAACTAGGTAGAATGTCATCTCAGTTCTTTAAGCATGGAACTCAACCTGTTTGTCCTGGTTGTTTTTCTTGACTGTATTAAATGTAATAAACCATGAATTGCCCAAAAGGTGAAGCCCAGCGTGTGGAATTGCAAATAATAATATCCCTAATTTACAAATTATTCAAAATAATCAAGTATATTGGCATATGTACCCCCATGGTAAGTTTCCCAGTAACTTTCCTACGAAGTGAAGATGTTTTGTTTTGTTTTGTTTTGTTTAGGTTTTTTTTTACATTTTTTGGACCCTGTAAAGCAAAGCTGTGAGTGAGATACTTCACTAAAAGTCTGAATCATAAACTGTTTGTAAATTCTCCAGCTGTTGCAGTCAGATCCAGTCCCCTTTAGGCATGCATTAATCAGCCATTGTTGGCCATAATCAAGCTTTTACTCTCTCCACTCTGTTGCTGTTTGCTCCAGCTCTTTTGCTGCTGTCTGACAAAAGGCAGGCATCTCTAATATGTCCACTTTTCTCAACTTGCTGACAGTTAAACAGTTTTGAAATTGCAGTCTGAGTTTTTAACAGATGTCTGGCCAAGTCCTCTAGTCATTAAATCTGAATTACCTACTTATAAGGTAATATGAAACATCATATTAAATAATTTTTCTTTTTTCAACACAGGGGTTGCATGGTTTTCATGTGAAAGTAAGTGTTTGATAATGATAATGGCTCATCCTCTGGTTTAAGCTCCTGCTGGCTGCCATCCGAGCTCAGACTACACTGCTGAACTATGTTGCATTGGTTATTTTAAGACTAGACCACATCCAGGTCTGACCCCATTAAACATGTTGTCACATCATTGTTTCATAAAGACCTTATGATTTAACCACAGACAAAGTACTCCATTGTTTTTAAACCATGTTAATAGGGTAGTTGTGTGTATGGTCGCCCAAACTGAAGTAGTTTAAGAACTACTGGTGCATTGTTATGAGCATTTGTACAGACATTCATGGTTCGAGAGGATGACCCCTAGCCTGTAGCCCTGATTTTCTTTGTAGTGACACCATGAGGCTGACATTTTTCATGTTGATTGAAATATGTTGACAATTATTTTATGGATTCTTGTGAAATGTGTTGTAGATATTCAAAGTCCCTAGAACATGAATTCTAACACCTTTATTAATCCTCTGACTTTTTATCACGTGTCAACATCAGGTCAAGAGCCACTGTTGATTCCCGTTTGGAAGCCTCGAGATTGATATTTTTGGTCATCACCATCCTGGTGTGGATGTGATGAGTGAGGACACTATGCATGTCCATGCACCTGTCAATCACAAGGTAGCCACACCTTAAGGCCAATTTTATACTGTCCACATCCACAAGTTTCCATGGGTCCGCTAGTGTCTGAGTGATGTGAATTTCGTCCTTTCTCATCTATCCTTTCACACATGTCTGAATGCAGCCCAAAATCTCTTTGACTATGCTTCAAGGGCAAAAGCATTAGTGTGTACACTTAGAATACGCCAGTGCAACCTTTTGCACATGTGCCAAATAGTCTTTCAGGTGGACTTCTGTGGACTAGAAAAGTAGTATAACATGCATCTGCCAAGGAGTATAATCAAGGTTCAAAACATTCCCTGCTTTATTGTTCAGTTTAATGTAAATGGAACCATAAACAACAAAAAGAGCTTCATGCTATATTGAAGGAGACGTGAAACTAGAAATTGAGGCCATAAATCTATGAGGAAAATATTCACTGAGGTAATAAATCTAGTGTGACTTTGGGTCGTTTTCTTATAGACTTCTATACAATCTGATTTTATTTGCAATGAGAGGAGTCGCCCCCTGCTGGCTGCTAGAAAGAATGCAGGTTATGGCACATTGGCATTTTGGGTTCACTTTTCACGTCCATCTGTCATATACAGTCTATATTGAATACTTGCAAAACTGCCTGCATTCCTGTCGGCCTCAGTTATACTTTATGATAATTGCTCATGAGAAATTGTTGGAACGCTAACAAGTTCAACTAAGATGGCAAAAATACGGCCAGTGACGATGTTAAACATAAGCTTAAAGACCCTTCCAGTGAAAATCAAGTTTTTTACCTTGTTAACAAGTTCATATGGTGTTTTTTTGTGGTTGTTTTTATGGAAGACACATCATGAATGAAATAAGCATTGACTGCCATTGCTGAATATTTAACCTTAAATCAGCAGTCTACTGATGAGGCTCAAAAATATTTACATTATACGTAACAAACCTAATAATAATAATAAGCTGTATTTGTATAGCACTTTTTCAGAACACAATTCGCAAAGTGCTTTTACATGATAAAGAAAAAACAACATGTATAAAAAGTACAGGCAAGCACTCAAAATATAAGAATACACACAATAAAAATGGAAAAGAGCAGATTAGGTCACTCTAGGATTTATGTGAGAAAAATCCATCTCACTATCCATCAACCTGAGGAATCAATCCTGTCAACTGCAGGGCTTTCTGTATCAAGATTCGTCTCTAGAATCAGTTTCAAATTTCAACCTGTACGGCTGAATTACTCCCAATTTCATAACTTACAATTCATGTGGTGTAGAGTAGCTTTACAGTGTTTGGGCAGAGTCGTAGGTGAGCTGGTGTGCTTGTGCTGCAGCAAGTTGGAAGGACTTCATAGATCTGCACTGTAAAGAAAGCAGCATTGTAGAGTGACCATTGCAGTATTAGGTACTGAGGGTTTTTTGTTTTTTTTTTTACATTTAAACTTTTAAATATGTAACTTTGATACAGCGACATGAGGGTTCAGGGGTCAAATCAGTGACTACAGAGTAACTTTAATATTAGCACTGTAAGCACATGGGTGTTACCTTTTAGTTCAAAGCCTTGAAACCCCAGATCTCTAAGCATGAAAGTGGACTCTTAATCATGTCATTGAACCATTTATTAATGTTTTATCAACGTATTTTGTTAATACGTGGACTTTGGTCTAGTTTTCCTACCGTTTACCCTGCATGTGAGTCGCGCCTTTTTTTCCACAATGTACATAGAAACACCAAGTTATATGAATGTGAATAGAAATATGAGCATCATCTTTTAAATAAATCAATAAATGTTTACATTTATCAACAAGGGTTGACAGATTTTTGGTTCATTTTGTTATGCAATTTGGCAACCTTAAAAAATGGAGCATGGGAAGAGAGGCTCCATACCAAATATTATTTATTTATGCAGGAAGGGTTTGAAGGGATTTATGAGGTAGGCTCATGTTTTGGGGCTCCATCCCTGCTTAACATTCATGACTTTACATGACATTCCCACTGGCGAAACACTGTCTAAAAATTACAGTAAAACCTGAACCATTCATCCTGTTTCTGTGTGTGTGTATATGTACAGTATATGGTATAGGGTGGAGGTGGGTGAAGCAGCCATTTACTCTCCAGGAAACCGTCCACTCTGCTTAACATGAAGCCTGACTGAATGCTTTGCTGACCTTTCGTCTGCTCGGCTCATGCCAATAGCAGGATCGCTCACATGCATGTATGATGACGAAGCATTCCAGTCGCTCTACGCCCGTTCACAGCGTCTAAGACTTAAAGCCAGACTGTGGTGTGGGAATTTCCAGCACAGTCAAGCGAATTGGTGTATTTGAAGAGGGAAATGCTAATAAGTATAAATAAATGTTGTTTAAGGGTATGTAATTGTTGCCATCTGTAGCACGGGCAGATGGTGAGGATGTTTACAGTCTTTAATGAGGCAAGAGTGTTTTCCTCTAGCTCAGTTCTGCAACGATGCCTGTCTGATCTTTGACTCAGAATCATTGATTAGTTATTCATAAAGCTATCGATGACTTATTCATGAAGCGGGAGTCAAAGTGAAAGTCTCCATTCCAGCTCTTTTCAATTAGAGGACAGCTCCCAGTCGATAAACATGATGGAAGAAGCTCTCCCCCGCAGCACAGCTGGCTGGAGATGTCAAAGACTTCCCATGGAGAGGAGAGCTCAGGAGCAGATAGATTCACTTTTGTCTGGCCACGGTCTGTCAGTGCAGCAGCTCTCAGCGCTGGTCTGATGGTCTCAACCTTTTTTCCATCAGATAGCAGTGGTGGAGAGAGTGTATAATGGCCCCACTCTGCTCAGTGACAGTCCTCTGAAAGCTTCACTGCCGTTGGACATAATCGAGCAAGCCCAGAGAAATCAGCGGCAGCTGTTATCCCTGCCACATTTCTCAGCAGGATATCCTGTTGCCCGCTGATGCTTGGGGTTTTATAGCTGAAGTAGATAACTCACAAAGCCATATTGCATAAGCATATGAAGAGCAGAGCAGCTCCACACCAGCAAATAGGATTGAAGGGATCCTAGAGAGAAGCTGGGTGAGAGGGCAGTGCAGATTTTAGCCTTTTTTTTTCTTTTTTTTTTAAAAATACGTCATTGGATTATCACATCAAAACAGGGGGACTAATTTACACCTTCTGGGTCGAGGAGTTTAGGAAGCGTCATGCGGAGGTTTTAACAACTAATCAAAAGGTTTTAACTCCGCATTTCATTCTATCTATCCATCATTTACATGTTAATTTTGTATACAGTGCATATTCATACTATGTGTCTATAAAAATAGACTTAAAAATTATTCTTAAAATTTGCTTTATACAGTATCTGATATTTTAAGTACATCTTGTGTCTTTTAATGAAATAGTTTGACATTTGTGTGACGTTAAAAACTTGTTTACTTTCTTTCCGAGTGTTAAATAGGAAGATTAACACTGTTAAACTGGAAGTAGCTGCCGTGGATTTGTCCAAAGGTAACAAAGTCTGCCTGCAAAACTGCTTTTAGTTGAAGTACTGGTCAGAATTTTAAAAAATAATAATAATTTTTACCTTTTGATAGAGCCAGGCTTTTTTGTCTCTCTATTTTTTATTTTTATTTTTTATTTTTGGCACAAATTTGTGCCTTTGCAGCATTAGATTAGAAATTTCTGGACATTCAAAGCTTTTGTCAGATTCAGCAAGATTTCTCTTGATGTTGCAAACTTTTTACACATTCAAAACATATCGCACACATTTCTGTTTCATAAGCTGAAGAAAAAAGGTCCACCTCTTGGAGGTTTTGTTGCATCTATGAGTAAACCTCATAGTAGTCTGACTCACACAATGTGGATTTCAGGTAAATGTCTGCATTTCCACTACACATTTCATGTGGCTTCCTCCTCCCCCTCTTCTATCTGTGTGTTGCTGTTTTCAAAATCCACTCTACGACATGAAACAGCAACCTCAAAGCTGTAACCTACACACTGAAAGTGCAGAGGATTTTGATGGTGCGGTAAGTCAGGCCTACGTAGTTCCTTTGGTGATTTAGATAGTACTCGCCTCCCTGTGTGCAAATATTCCACCATTCACTTTGTTGCAGGGTGTTGTTGCTGCACCCTGGGCCTTGCTCCACCCAAGAAACTAATTGTGAATTTTTTAAAAGATCTACGTACAAACAAGCCTTACAGACTGATAATGAGGTGGGGCAAGACGTTTCTCCATCACCGACACAATACGTTGGAGATACTATTCGTCTGACTCTGTAATGTTATAATGGTTTTCAAGGCCTTCTTTTGTGTTCTGATTGAGGGAGACAAATTGCACATGTTCTGCATATTATCCTCTACATCCCCCCCAGAAATCTACGCCCATTTATCAAACTATTCATTCAGGATCTCATTGTTTTATGGTAGCATGGCCTCCTTGAGTGTAGTTGCAGCTGTAGAGCTAAATCATTTATCACAGGAAAGTTTTCCATATCCGGAAAATGTCAGCTATTCAGGAACTAAGTGGTTTCCTTTTAGCTTGGCTTTCTGTGTTTTGGCAGGTATCTAAAAATGTTTCCGCGGAATTTTTAGCAAGGCCATTGGGGTTTCTGTTGGTCTGGGGTTTCAGAAACTATAGATGACCAAGTGAGGGTACCATAACTGTCAGTAGTGCTTTTGTAGTGATGGTATTGCAAATTGTAAAGAAAAATACGGTTAAATAATGCAGCTTGTTACAATTACAATTACTGCATTGAATTACACTGGAGAACCCTGAAGTGCACATCTGGGCCATGTTTCCCACCCACATGTAGAGATCCTGCATCCACAGGGTCTGCAGAAGATGCTCAGCAGGTCTCAAACTCATTGCATGTCATCTTTCTCTGCTTGATGGAGAGGTCTGACCCTACATTAACCTTCCAGAGCAATCTCAGCAGGAGCTGGGTCTTGAACGAACATGGTGATGAGGCTTGTGTTTCATAATTTGTGTGAGTGCTATCATGGGAAAAAAAAGCCACTGACGTGACCAGGAGGAGCCTTACTCATCCCTCCACTCTTAAAGTAATGTTGTAAGTAGTGTGTTTGTGTGCACGTCTTTACAAATAATATGAGGTTTGTGTTGTGATTGCATTTTTTACAACACATATGGTGTTAGTGAAGATTAAAAAGGAGTGACAGCAATGAAAAAAATACAAAACTCCATGTGCTCAGAAGTCAGTCTGTCATTTTAGATAGTTGTGTTGCTCAGTTGTCTCATATTTTGTTTACTTTATGTTATCTGGGACCCAAAAGTTCGATGAAATATTTTGACTGAATTTTAAGAATTTAATTTGTTTTCAGGCCTGGTCATTTTTGTATTTTCACCTTTAAAAAAAACGTTTCAACTGGCATTTTAAGTGGGCTGCAAGGTGGGACGGTGGTTAGCATCGTTGCCTCACAGCAAGAAGGTCGCCGGTTCGCGTCCTGGTGAGGACACCCAGGATCTTTCTGCGTGGAGTTTGCATGTTCTCCCCGTGCAGCGTGGGTTCTCTCCAGGTTCTCCGGCTTCCTCCCACACAGTCCAAAAACATGTTGAGGTTAATTGGTGATTCTAAATTGTCTGTAGGTGTGAATGTGAGTGTGCTTGGTTGTCTGTCTCTAAGTGTAGCCCTGTGATAGACTGGTGACCTGTCCAGGGTGTCCTCTGCCTTCGCCCTAAGTCAGCTGGGATAGGCTCCAGCCCCCCGTGACCCTAATGAGGTAGAGCGGTGTATAGATAATGGATGGATGGATGGATGGATGGATGGCATTTATAGCGTTCTATATCTACAGAAATACAAATTCTACTGCGAAGAAATATGGCGAGGACACAGACACAATAGTTTTGTAACCGATTCAAATTATTTAACAGCTAAATTTTTAGCCAGATTTTTAATTATTGGCCTTTGAAAATGAGAAAATAGCAACTTTTAAAAAAATTATACCACTATTGATTTCCCAGAAAATCCTTACAAATGTGTATCTATAGATTTAGCCATATTTCCTGCTAAATGTAACAATTATTTAATTTTTGAAACCGCTAATGTCAATACAATTTGACTTATGGCAAATATTATAAGCCAACGTTCCCATGTTTTTATATTTCAACATCAAAATGCTGATGTGGGCTTATATGTAGGACCACAAAACCTGGTGTGCATACGGATCTAGAGTGGGGCAAAAAAGTATTTAGTCAGCCACTGATTGTGCAAGTTCTCCTCCTTAGAAAGATGAGAGTCTGTCATTTTCATCATAGGTACACTTCAATTATGAGAGACAAAATGAGAGAAAAAAAAATAATTCAGGAACTCATATTGTGGGATTTTTGTCCAAAGTTACAAGTTGGTTCCATGTTGAAATTTCAACACATATTTTGCCTCACCAAATGTTCCCATTTATACATTGGAAATGGACACTGAACAGACAAGCTGATAATTCAATACACATCACCATAAATCTCAACACATCAAGATAAGAGCTGTGACAACAAGACAAGTAAAACAGGACATCAGTGCTGTACTAAAAGCAATTAAAGAAAACCATGCAAAAGAGTCATATTCGTCAAAAGCAATTTTATTGTCTCTGTTTGTTTCTAATGTCCAGTTTGTCTTCCTCTCCTCGTAGCAGTTGGAGCTGGGATGGTGACAGAACATGTACTACTGGCAGCCAACTGATCTCATCAGATGGGGACGCTGGAAAGACGCAGCCGGCCAACTTGGATGCCTCAGAATCTTCTTTATGCTCCACCATGCTCCACGCTGTCACAGCTCTTGAATTTTATATTGATACTATTACAATGCCTCTTGATGTTTACTCAGGCTGCAGGCAGTGTAATAGGCTCCCAGGCATAATGATGCATGATGAGACCCAGAGTCCCAGAGTTGGCTCACCTGCAGACATGCTCAGTGTAGTTCTCTGCCATCCATGGCCAGATGCAGCCACTGCAGCTTCAACAGAGTCATAAGCCACAATGCAAAGGTTGAGAACTTGAATATGGTTACTGATGCAGGTGCTGTAGCCTTTCAGAGAAGAACTGTTTGGTGACAGTAGATCACTTGCTTTCCTCATGCTGTGACCTGTTAGATGCTTTATTTTTGGTTATCTTCACCTGATAATATTATAGGATAACACTGTTAGTGTGAATGCTCTTAAATGGAAGGAGGGGAAAAAAAATACAAATAAAAATTGAGATTGAAAAAAAATCTAATCAAATGGATTCACAGCTAGAAGTTTACTCTCACAATGTGCCAACAATTAGCATTCAGGACAAAAGAACCTCACACGTCTAATTCATGAGGCAATTGCATAATAGAGAGACAAAAAGTTCCAATAAGACACACGATATAACTTGTACAAATACATGCATTTGTGGCATTTCTGTGTTAGACCTTCATCAGGCAATACAAAAAAAAGGTGCAACACAGAGATGTTGCAAATAAATGTGTTTTTGTAAGTTAGACGGTATGCAGGAGTCTCTGCAGTTGTTGCATTTGTGCACAACTATCTGCTGCATCGCATGTTTCAGTTTATGAAAGCAATCCAATGCAACCTGCAGTAATTGCAAAAAAAAATATGTTCATGCTAATGTTTGAAACTATCAGGAAAGCAAAGTTTATTGAGAGAATGTAGCTCATTGTAAATTATCACCATTTAATTTATGTTTGAAAATGAAAATCTGTGAAAATGAACGTCTGTTTCAGGGATGTTGTTTGAAATCAGGTAAAAAGAAGTGTTAGATTTGGACTGAAAGTGAAGCTGAGCTTGGTAATCGTGCAGCTCGTGGCTCTCTGAGCTGTGTGCTGCGTGTCATGGCAGCTGCAGCCTCCGAGGTTTTGTTGGACAGCTCTCTGTGTGCTGAAACTTTGAAGCATTTTGAGTTTGTAGCGATGCCACCGCAGGTGTTTTTTAGCTGATAAACACCAGCTGTGGCATCCCTGATGGGGGCGTGGCCAAACCTGCAACAGGTCTAGCAGGTCAGCTGAGTGCAGCAGCAGAATTCATGATTTAAGTTCAAAAATCTTTAATATCCCCGTGGGGAAATTTTTGTGCAGCCAGCAATGAGACAGTCACTGCCACAACCACACATGCAACAACAATAAACAACAGAGAAAAGACAAGACCGATCACTTATTTAGCAGGGAAATAGCAGCAGGGACAAAAGAAAATTTAGATCTACTGGTCCTGCACTTTGGCAGGACATACCTGCGCCCCAGCGGAAGCAATTGGAACCAGTGGGCCAAGGGATGGCTCTGGTCTGCGGTGATTAAACGGGCCTTGGCTAATAACCTGGTTTGATGTAGGGCTGCCAAATTATTTAGGTTAGTCCCTGCTATTTTTCCACACAACCTCACATTTTTTTAGCCTCTAATGAAACCTCTGGCTCCGAGTTTTAGCATGAGATTTTCTTTAAACATATTAACAATTTCTCTTTTCTTCTCCTCACAAAGCAGCAAGTACCACCCTCCTGAGCTCTGACCATCCAGCCTTTTTCTTTCACATTTGCTGCCTCACACCTAACTAGATGGAAGGCCAGGTTGGAGAGGAGGCTGCTCCATTAGCAGATGTAATTGGAGTGTCTGATGGCCGCAGTACACCAAATGAAAGGTAATCAGAAGGTGTGTGGTCTGTCGGAGTAGGTGTTAAGAGAAGGGTCAGCTCTTAGGGCTGCTGCTGCTGCTGTTGCTGCTGCTGAGCATCCCTCCCCAGACTGAGAGCACTCCAAAATCAGAGGTACAGTTCACCGTTTCCACGTGTGAAATTAAAGGGAGTAGCAAGTGTCACTCAGGTGTGAATTTTAACAGCCTGCGATGTCTTCATTTTCCATACAAGGTAGGGCTGTCACTATTTTTACTGGACGATTATAGTGGCCAAAATATGTCACGAGTATAATATTATTACAATATCTATAGAAAATGTGGGGGGAAAAAATAGCACTATATTCCTGTGAGTTAAATTTATCTTCATTTTGTGTGTTTTGTGCCTTTTTTGAATTTCACTGTAAGAAACAAGCAGGAGGAGAGAGACTCCATAACTGTATCGTATGTTGTTCCATGGGTGCTGCTTTATTCTTTATATTACATATTTTGTCAACATATATATATATATTGTATATTTTCCAGGTGGATCAGTCACATGAGGAGCTTTAATATTTTCCCAACCCTGGCTCTATAGCCTACATACAGATATTCAGTGTGTCATCTCAGCAGCAGTGACAGAGCTGATGAAATCCACAGTAGCGTGTAGCAGTTGCCATCACAACTACAAGCAACAAGCAATCAGACAGTTATTATCTAGCACATATTAAAAAGGTCAGCACTCATTACCAAAAATTGGTTAGAAAAACACAGCCTACAGCCAGCGGTGAAGAGAAGGTGCACCAAAAAGGAATTTTAAAAAAAGGCTTTGCTTGCTGATTCCGCCTAAAGTTTGCTGCATTTAAGCCGTCTACAGGTGATGATGAAGCGAGGAGTGTGCAGGGAGCAGGTGCTCTGTCATGCTTACTGGGCTGCAAATTAGCTAAATGAACTAACTGAAGAACACAATGTTTTATGCTATCCTTTGGGTTTTAGCACTCGGATCCCTCCGCAGGCTCGACTGTTCCGAGGTTTAACTGTCAGTCTCAGAAGTTCAATTTCTCAAATGTGTGTGTATGTGTTTTGTTTTTTTTAACAGTGGTCTACTGGGACTGTAAGTGGGTCATACATCATCATTTTCTTCTAGACTGCTCATCGATTGTTTTTTACTTTAGAGTCTATAAGGCATGTAATATTTTGGTAGCCAGCCCAGCAAATAAACACTGTACAAGCTGATCAAACAGTTAGACGTGGTGCTGAACAAGAAAGGGAAAGGATGGAGGAGGAGGGAGCAGGAATCAGCACATTTCCAATTAGAAGTGCACTACTGAATTTTAATAATTTAACTTTGTGCAGGCATAGTGAGGAAACTTTGTCGTAGCCTAATAGGAGGAATGGAAATTAACAGATTGTGTTTTTTTAATAACCAAACAGGATAATGGTTCATTGATCAACAAACATGCTGTGTTAGTTAGAATTTGATGTATTAAAGTGCGTGTTGCCAGTGTGCCCCTGGTATACCGTGACAACTCTAACACATATTAGGTTTCTATTCTGTGATTCCTGAATGTTTACGTCCTCAGCTGGTAGCAAAGGACATTTATATTACAATTTCAGAATCATTTGTGTATCCAGTCCAAGATTCTGTATATTCAAATCCATCTGCATGCTGCATGGCAGTGTGAAGGTAAGACTCCACTCTGCCAACCACCTGCCCCAGTTATGTCACTCCGCCAACTGATTTCATGTTTTTTAACTGCTGCCATTGATAATTTTTCACTCATTCATCATTTCCTCTTATGTTGTCCTCAGTGTGAGATCTAAATTTAAAAAAAAAAAAAAAAAGTCTTCTGAATCAAACCTGCAGAAGCTTACTCAAACTTTGCTGAATCATGACCACTCCATCAATGAACTCACAGTGTGCAGTGAAGGAGATACGCTTTAAAAACTGATGAGTCATTTAGGAGCATAACTAACTGAAACACTGCAACCCTTATAAACACACACACACACACACACACACACACAAAAGAAATCTATTTTTAGTCTCTGCATCATGTGCTGCAGATGCAATCAAGAACCGGTCTGTTTCACTTTAATCACTCATTTCATTACAGGCTCTCGTTTTCGGATGTGTTTTTAGATGATGCTCTTAATACTTTTAAACGAGGTCCCGCTCGGCTAATTACAAGATGTTGTGTTTTTAGGCCACGGTACCGGGTCAGCCAATCATTTAAATCCTGATTACATTCCAAAAAAAAAAAAAGCAGCATGCCATCCAAGATCTCATCCAGGATTAATCCTGTGCTCAAATAAACAAACTGGGTGAAATATCATTACAATCATGACACGACGTTGGCGGCCTGGATTACACCGCTGTTATATTCGGCGCACAAAGACGAGGTTGCACACGCATCCTGTAGCTTCACTGACTCATCAGAAATCTGCTGCTGAAAACACTCCGAATTAGCATGATAGCTGTTGACTGAATGCGATGTTTCCTCTAAATGTCCAAGCAAGTCAAAGATCATCATTGATTGTGTGTTTTTTTTTAAATGAATGACTGAATTTACAACTTTGTCTGGTTGTGTTTTTCCATGAATGAGCTACTTTTTAACTGTGGCACAATAACACCAGTTGTGAAAGAGGCCTTAATGACACCCTTGCCGTCACCCATTGAACGTTTCCTTCCTTCCTTCCTTCTTTCCTTCTTCTTTAACCTCATCGCACAGAGGAGAAAGAAATGTTAGAATAAGCTTTTTGGACTGCCTCTGCCAGACCTCTGCACATTCCCGTGTTTTCCGGAGTCAAAAGGCGGCTGGTAGTGCAGCTCGCTGTGGTAATAAAGGCAAGGACAAAAGCACAGCTCCCACTGAGAGGAGCGGAGATGGGATAATGATCACTAATTAATCACGCACTGGGGTCATGTGGCTCATCTCTTCACCGCCGACACGAGCGGGAGGCAACGGCTGGCTTCCTGCTGAAGGCTCCACGTAGCAGGCAGCTGAATGAAGCGAGACGCGGGTAGATGCCATTTAGTCGTCTCAGCCAGTGATGCAAACGTGCGAGCTGATCCAGGACGATAGGAGGATATTTAAACAAGTCCACTCATTAATTAATTAACCCACATGTGCATCTAAAGCAATGTCTATTCTTGCATTACATGTTTATCTGTCACAGGAGTTTACACAAAGCAGAACGTTGAACACATCAAACGCTAAAACCACTGACCTCTAAACAGTCTAAGCAACAAATTATTATTGCTACAGTTGGGAGTTTAAGGCTTTTGAATATATTTATAATTCTAGAGAAGAAAGCTTCATTGTCCCCTAAGGGCTTGCATGCAGCAGCCATTAATATTAAATACAAACAGAATTTTAACAGTAGTGTATTTACTTATTCATACATTATCTGATTTTTGTACATTGCCTGAGTTGGGAGGAAATTTGTAGATTCTGTAACACCAATAGACATCATAACCCAGCCAGAGAATATACATCTATGAAGCTATTTCAAGCATTTTGAGCAAACATTTTTTTTAATCTAACGCAATGTTAAATATTGATAGTCAGTGATGGAAAATAACCACAAGAACGCAAGTAGTGTTTCCATTTCATGCTTTCTTACCTTGTACTTGTACTCTACTTCACTGCTTTTCAGTGGAAATTATTGCAGTTTAATCTGCTGGCTGGGTTTATTACCAAGGCAACTACGTAATGTTCAGAAAACAATCTGCCAACATCAGGGGAACGTTCACCGAGGAGACACAGCGGCTGTCATTTTGGAAGGTTTTTTTGACATCCATGAAATGTTCACTTTTGGGAAAAACAACCATCAGGGAACCTTTAAGGAACTTTCCCTAAAGTCTGTCTGAAGGTCCTCTGAAAGTTTCACAAAACAACCTTCAGTGAACCTTCAGGGAACCTCCAGGGAATGTTCCCTGAATATCTTCTTGTGGTTAATTTTGTAGAACATTCAGGCAGCCTTCAGGGAATGTTCCCAAAAGATTTAGGGAATGTTCCCTGTGGGTTCTACAAACTTAACCTTCCTTTTGGCTGTTTTTGTAACCTTCAAGTAACCCTAAGGGAATGTTCCCTGAATGTTACTGTTTGCTGGGTTGTTACTGTGCAGATAATGATGTTACTTACAAATCATACAGTCAGTTTATTAACATCGACTAAGCTGCCAGATATTATATAGAACGATTTGACTTTAACTCTTCCTCAACCAGCTACAACATTTAAGGATCATCATGAAGTTTACTGATGACTTTGCACCATAAATTATGCTAAATTCATTCAGCTTAGAAATCTCAGTTCCTCTGCTGCCTGAAAATGTAATTAAACTGTACTTAGGATAAATAATTAGTTCAAAATCATCTTTTAAGTTTTGAAATTGAAAAATGTAGCTAGTTAAGTTCACTGAACTCGAGAAAACAATTTCAATAAACTTGAGATGTTAAGTTGAATCAACTGTTTGGTCACGTGGTTCATGGTTTCTGACAGACTTGTTCGCTTACATTTTTAGCTGAAAGACTTTGTTCTTCCTTCAACATTGAGAACTTACAGCTGCAGATATTCAATTTGTTTTTATACTGGAGTAAGTGCAAAGTTGTAGGGCTGCTCTCAGTTACATTATGTCTTCACCAAACATTCATCATGGTTGCAATAGTTTTAACTATTATGAAAAGAAGCATCCATAACTAACTGGTATTAAAGATGCACTGCAAGTTAAAGTCATATTGGCTTACTCAAACAACGAAAAATCTCTTGGAAGTTTTAACTCTCTGCTGATCTGCTAGTTTTGTCTCTTACAAACTAAATCAGATGAGTTGACTGAACTCTCGGCTGCTTGTTCATTCAATACATCACTTTAAGACAGTATGGATCCTAGAACGCTAGACCTTGTGTTTTTAAGTTCTAAAGTGGTCTGAAATTGAAAAAGGACATTTTCAGTCTGTCCTTCTTGAACATAATGTGTCCAAAACTGAAAAGATAAAAAAATATTTCATAGGAAAGTCATCTCTGCTTTGGCAATTAATGATCCTGCTGTTTGGTTTGTGCAGCAGTACGGATGTCTTGGCCTCATGTGGTCGCTGCATATTAAGAAGCCTATCAGCACATGTGCTTACATCAGAAGTTTTCATGGAGTTTTACCTTTAGAGAGATTTAGTTTTATTCCTGTTTCATTGAATCTGTCCTCACATTCTCCTTTGTCGGCTGCTGTGAGTCACTTACCCTCAATAACAGAAACAGATTGCAGAGTACAATCTAAGTGTGCAGCAGGAGCAACCTTGAATAACGCTCCTTGTCTGTACAAAGTGAGGAGATTGAAAAAGGCCCAGTCAGTCCTGACTGATCCTCGGACTTCAAGTTGCTCCCGTTCAGCCACTGATAGAGTCGGCCAAAATTGGAGGGAAATAGATCTAAAAAACTCTTTTGTCTCAACTTCTATGGGCTTTTGGATAACTGTATGTGAAGCCTCGGTCACAACTGGATGTACGACGTTTTGGGACCGTACGTCCTCTGCAAATTTTGGGTCCTGTGGAGGCCGTGGAGGTCATAGAGGTAGAGGAAAGGTTGCAAGGGCTCCATCAGAAATGCGTAAGAGAGGATCAAGCCTGCTTTGCGAGTGGCACGTGAGATGTCCGTTCAATTGCAACGTGCGATTGCCATGGAAATTGTACTCCCTTTAGAGTTTCTCTTGCCACCTCCATACATGGCACACACTCACCACTTGTGTAGAGAATGGAACACACGGCAAAAGGCAGACACACTTGCCTCACGTGCTCGTGATGATGTACTGACTGACGGCGTACGTCAGTTTGGCGTGATTGTCAAAAAGCAAAACGCAGACACCTCGGCGATCAGGTGATAGGCTGTCTTGTAAATTCTGTTAACATACTGACAGGGTTTGAACTTAAGGACGTCCCGTCATCCCGGGGCGATAAAAAAAATAAATAAAAAATTAGATCCAAGATGATACAAACTGATTTCAGGATAAAAGTTAAAACTTTATAACAAATGGTGATGGAAATAAATATGATTTCATGTTTTGTGTAGCAAACACACAGATCCTGACAACCTGGCAGTGACAACTCACCTGCAGTGTCACTGTCAGTCCTGGACTTTCATGGCACATACCATTTTGCACGTATTTTGGACGCAGACAGGCCGTAGGAGCCCATACGGCCGGTGTTGTGACCGAGGCCTGATTTCTATTTTGCATTTACTGTCCATTTATTATTCTATTAGTTTGTCTGATGATTATACGATCATTGCTGGTTGTGAAATATGACCCCTGGGGACAATAAAGATAATGATCGATGTTGTAAAAGCAGAAGTACATTTGTGAAAGTGTACCTACAAATAGCATAGCTTACATAGTGCTTTAAAATCAATTAAAACATCATTGATTTGCCTTTAGAAATGTATGTACATAACGTATATGTGTATGTAAATCCACAATGCCTGTTGATTTGCCACTTAATTGAATAACTTTTGTTTTGAAAGGAGATCTACAGGAGCATTTTGCTGGTAAGTAATGCTGGGATGTTTATTCGAGCTTCCATTTTTTTTGTTAACCTGAACAAAACTGAATGTCTTGAAAGGATGTCTGAATTTTTTTTTCCCTTTTTTTTTTTGCTGCTCAAAATAACAACTGAGCTAAAAAAAAAATAAAATAAAGTTTTTCTCTTGACATATGTATAAAAGTTATTTTGTATGGCTCAGCACTGTAATTACCTTCTCTTTTCGTTTTTGTTTTCCACTCCTTCCCCGCTACCCGACTGGTAGCCTGACACTTGATTGCTGTGAGTTGCTTTCATAACTACTGACAGCTTGACAGGCTCTGTGGTTGGCTGACTGGTCTACACCTTCACCAGTAAAACGGCAAGAATGAAACAGACAATAGTAGGATGGAAATAGACTTGACAGGACTGGTTGGCTTGACTTATCACAACGTTTTGACTTCATGGCAACGGGCTGAAAGATAAATTATAGCAAAAGCTTCATGTAATGACAACAAGCTGAGTTTGGATCCTTAGCAGCTTTTAGTAAACAAGGCCCGGTGTCCAGAACATGGAGAAGCACTGAATCCCATCATGCATACTAAAGCTGTTTCGCAGCCATCTTTAGCATTAACATTCAAACGTGCAGGTGATTACTCTTGTATGCAGTTATTTAACCAGATGAGTGCGACTGTGCTCCATAAGAAGGGGATTTCTAGAGCAAGTAGGAAGGTTCACTAATGAATATTCAAGTAGGCACTTGAAAGGGATTTTAGAGGATGAGGCTATAAAAGCAGCTCCAGTTGTTTATGGCAGTAGCTGGTGAATATGCATTCTCAGTCATTAGGAAATGTTTGCTATTATACAGCTGCATGTATTGAAACATGCTCGTGGATTTAAAGGAGGTCTGTAATGGGTCTTTGGATATGTGGGGACACAGAGAGAGTCAATCTGGCTTACATATAGTTGTACTTGTACATCACTGGTAATAGGCATATACAAAATGTATGTTTTGTGGGTTATTAAGGTAAAAACTTTGGGGTTTTCATAGACAACATCTGGCACTATGCTTCATTAACCGTCCTTCATAATTATAAGTGGAACAGATTGTTGCTGCCTCAGAGGTAATAAGAATGATTTATGAATTAAAATACTCAATATCCACATAGCTTGTAGTTTTCTTCTTTTTTCTGCCATGTCCCCAACATCCCATTAATGACATCTGCAGCCCACAACAGTAGGCCAGTAATAACTGAGAATATGCAGAGAAATTAGTTACAAATGTGCAACGATTGACTGATAGTTAAAACAAGGGTAAAATGTAGACACAGCTCTATGAGGCTGTACATCAACCACTGACTGTAAACCATGATGACACCCACAAGTTTCCTCAACAGCAGTTTTGAAGTGCATTTGAGTAACTGCAACTGTGCCCATCTGACAGTGCCTGACTCAGGGTAACTCCAAAAATCCCAAACTAAGCAAAAAGGTGAAGCGTGAGTGAAGTTGAAGAGGAACATGGACTGCCCTATGGCGGTACCCACCTGTTGTTTAAAGCAGCCACACCCTTAACCCTGTAATGCTAAGTGCATCATATTTGATACTTGAGTTTTTTAGACCTCTACATCATCAGGGTGATATTTCGTTGATGAAAAACCTCATTTATACAATCAGACACAATTAGTGCGCACATAATACACAGCAAAACAGAGATGGTGAACATCATTTATCCTCTTGGCAGCTATCAACATGGCAATTCATTGCTCTTTGGATAAATCAAGGACCAAAATGGTGGTCCGACACACCAGCATTGCCATCCGTAGAGTGTCATTATCACCACTAAGTTAAAGGGTTTTTGATTATTCAACAGAATCTTTTTATACATGGGGGAATTAAGATTTTCCCCAACTGATGCACCTGATATTCTGCTACTTGTCTTAATTCTGCGTGTTTCCTCACTGTCACGCTAACACAAGCTTCTATTCTATTATTTATTCCAGATATAAAAGAAACATAAAATACATCTGCGAGAGGGTTTCCCCAGGAAAGACTTAGGATAGCAAAAGTCAAATTAAATAACTATTGAACTACATTAATTATTGATATTTCTTTGTACTAGCAATAACAGTAACACTATACAATCCTGGGCCTAAACTTTCTTTGCTAAATTCATCCTAAATCAGTGTGGGATGTGCTTTGGCACCGACTCCTCAGTCCTGTCAGTTCAGTGATCAAAATATTCCCAAATGTAAACTAGGTTATGCACTCTGATTTATTTCCTCATCACATCATCATAATGTGATCCTGATGCTGCTCCACTATGTTTAACAGCACCAAAACATCAAGCAGACTTTTTGGTAGCTTATCATAAAAACCTGAGTGTGCATTTGCGGATTTATATTTAATGTTTAGGGTTGCATGGGCATATACAGTATAAGCAGCAGGGATACACTTAAAGGTGGAGCATGCACAGTTGCCTACATTTCGCTTTGCCTTACTAATGGAAACCTGTCCTTTGAAGTAACTTAATCACATTGCAGAGAGAGAGGGGATTCTTCAAGTCATATTAGAATTAATCATGCCCTTTGCTGAGGTGGCACTTTGTCAAATACTAAGCTCAAGGCTGGAAAAGCAAATGAAAACCAAAAGCTTTCCTTGAGAAGATTTGGGCCAAGCACTCGCACTTTAGATGCCATGTACGTGACGAGCAGAGAGCATAACACCCTCACAATTAATTTCCTGTCTGTGAAATAATCACACTCATCCTTTCAAACCCCTATCTGAGGATTAAAGAAGCTAAGCAGCAATACATTTTGGGGTAAAGTAAATGCATAGTTATGGCTGATCAACCAGAGAAATAACTGTTTCTCTCTGTGATTTCATGAATGTTGTGCAACTCTTTTTTAAAATCTTATTTGCCCTTTGTTTTGGGTATAGTTCTCTTCTTCTGTTCTGAGTATATTAGATATTAAACATATCCTTTTGCACTGTTAAAAAGTAAACGACCATTATTTATACAAAAAACTTGGCATGTAAAGCCTGTTATTTCCTGGAGGGCAGACCGCTGGATATCTGATTTCTCCTCTGGCCTGGTGTCAACAGACAGATACTGATTTAGCCTGTCATCGATCTGGCCCTGCGGGAGACACCAGCGGGACCTTGACACTGCACTCACATCTCAGCAGCGGTGTCAACAAATTTAGACTCTTGCACCTTGTCACCCACCTTTCCACTCATTGTTTTTGTGAGCTACAGTACAAAGGCGGAATCAATACAAATTTGCGACTGATTGATGAAGCCCTCTTGCCATCAATTGCAGAGAGACTCTCTGCGGTCATGAGGGGGAAGAAGTCGCATATAAAAAATTATATATACTGTCCATTACAGCCCTCCTTCTCATTTTGCAGTTTGTGCATCCTTGATTCCTTTCCTCACCTCATCTCTTCATGTCTTGGTCCTTTCCCCAGAGGTGCAAGCAGAGGACACAAAATGAGACATGCTTGCTTTGGAGCCATTGTTTTATATATATATATATATATATATATATATGAAATTAGAATTAAATTTGATATGATGAGTGACACCATTGCATTACCTTTTTGTTGTTTTGGTATAACCTACTATTTACTATTATCTGATCTCTGTCAGATGAACAATGCAATGTTCATGGTAACTTACAGTTTATCTAAAAATTCAATTCACAACATGGCAGAATGTGAAGAGAATGTGCATGTCACACACATGTGCAGTGATGTATAAAAGATTTGTGGCACAGAAAAACAGTACTATACACATACATTATGACAATTATTGTGATTGAGCAATATATGTAATATATAGACATTGTCAGTCCCGCTCAGAAATTTGTTTGCTGTGTGTTGCCCCTTTTGAGTCATGAGTGTGGAAAAGATTTAATCGAGAATACAACAGGCCTGTCCATCCTTGCTGATGGCTCCATCAGCTGCTTCCTCTCTCTTTTAAGATACATTTTAGGACTTGAGACTTTTGTGATAATGCACCAAGATTGACTTCCAGGTCATGGATCAGGGATGTTTCGTTGTGACCTCAAGGCTTTTTTTAACTGCTTGGTAATGGCAGGAACCTAAGCCTGGTCCTTTGTTTCAGCTGTCACACAGGTGTCAAAAATGGAGACCAGAAATTGTGGCAATACACTAGAGATACATTTTCTGATTTGCTTTTGCAATCAATAATCAATAGCTTTATTAATCAATCAATAATGAATTGACTGCACCAGTGAAGGACAGCAGATACTCTTTCTGTGCTATAATTGCTGTTTTAGCCAATGGACACTTAATATGGGCCACAGAGGGAGTCTAGTTGATCCCTGACTTGATCTCTAGCCGGAAGCTGTTAGATATCACAAAAGTCTTTGTCATGGTGCCTGTTGTTTGCTAAACCCCAAAAATATTCTCCTAGCCAACACAGATGTGCCCGTAGTTTGAGTGAGCGCCTCCTCTGGTTGCTACAAAGTTAAACAGCAAGAATCTCCATTTGGTGGTGCAAGCAGGTACTACAGCTTATCTGCAATACATTTTCTAACGTGTGTGTTGCAAACATGGGTTTTTGTCTTCTGGAGCCTGTGGAGCCTCGGTACTATCTTGCCAACTCAACATTTTAGAAGGAATCCGACCTTCATCTTTACAACAAGGTTCGTTACCACCTATGTAACATTAAGGAACAGCTTGGGTGCAGTCGTCAAGCATATACATTGGATTGATTTTATTAACTGTAATGTAATTCAAGAGTATAATGTCTATGAAAATGGTATCGGAATAGGACTTGGTATGGGCAGATGCTAAATAATAAATGATTCAGATCAGATCAGGAGCAAAAAACACTTATTGGGATATATATCTTTATAAGTCATGGGTGCCAGAATACTTTGGAAAGAGATACACCTGTACATCCTGGCTCATGGCTCCTCTAGCGAGCCTCCTCTCTCCTCAAGAGGTGTATTTTAGGAATTGAGAAGTCTTTCAAGATGTCAGGCTGAGATCAATTTTGATGTCACATGCAGGAGGATGGAACAGAGAGGAGAAGAGGAGGAACAAAATAGAGAAATAAGAGGGAGCCTCAGGTCTCTAGGCTCTTTGAGGAGTGACAACATTCACACCGCCCACAGCCACAACGCTGCATGCTGTTGGATGGCTGATATGAGCCAGCTGTACTGCCAGTGGTGGAGCAGCAATAGCCAGGACATGCTGTAAACACTGCTGCTGGCTGCTCAGCTCACTCACAACTTCACTTTTACAACTTTCCCACACTGCTAAACAGAAAAGCAAGGTGAGCGTCACACATCAGTAACTGTGTCTCTGCTCACTGAAATGACACTTGGCAGCTGGCTCCTCCTGTGGTTTGTGGTGTGAAGACATCGAGGCCTTATCGCAGCCTCTTGTTCACAGCCAAATGTGCTACACTCACAACAAAGCAAGAATTGCATGTATCAAAGAAAAAGAAGCCACGTTTTCTTAAGGTATATTTCAAGTATGCACACACGTCTCCTGAAAGAGGAAATTCAAGCCTGTGACTGTGTAGTGTGGGAAGTGTTCAGCCTTGTCTACACTGCTTTGAGTTGTGGATGACTTTTGAGTCCTGGGAGTCTGGTGACTCCAACTTCTCCAATGACTGACATTATTTTCACCTCTGTGACTCAGCACAGGCTGCTGATGCCCTGTTTGACATTTTGATGTAGAAGAAACAGCCAGCAGCCCACTGGCTCACCCTCATCAGCAAAAGTTGTTTGTATCTATCTCTTTTCTTCACTCCCTCTTGCATCCTCACTTTTTTCTTGTTATTACTTAGATTGGTTTAGTCTGCTGCTCTGCAGTTCTACACAGCCACCAAGGCGAGCTTATTTAGCTTAGTGCTGATATAACTTACTGTACAGTACAGACTCAGATATTAGATACATGAAGCATGTAGCTGTAACATCCTTTATAAACTGCCTTTGCTGGATCAGGTCAGGCCATAAATAAAATGCAGTCTTTAACCAATTTGGTAGATTAAATGATGATATTTCAAAAGCGTTTATCTTGTTTCCTAAACTAACGGAGATGTCAACTCCTGTTTCTTCATAGTGGCAAAAGGGAAAAATCTGATCGTGAAATAATTTCAAATAACTCTTGCAGAAGTGTCCTGTCACATCAGTTTAATGCTAGTGTTAAAAAGAAATGGATGTGCTCATGTTTTCATATTAAACCACAGTACCTTTTCTGTGTCACACAAAGGGGAACAGCTTTAAACCTTGATTTATGTCATGGTACCTAACAGGAAAAGCCCATATACAGTTCAGCACCAGTTAAATGGGCTATAAATTGAACACATTCATTGTAAAGATACTTGACAATAAAGAATGTGCACTGTCCATTTTATCATGTAACAACTCTATGGTTATATTTTGGTTAGGTTTTTTAAACAAAATATTGTTTTTGGTTGGCATAAACCCTTTAATAAACTGGTTCTAACAGCAGGCTCACATGTTAATCCAGTGTTTTATTGACTCATCCATCCACCTCAAAATCCTTCATACATGGAATTTTTTGCTATAATAGCTTGGTGTATTTACTCCCTGATTCACTTCCATCATTATACTACAGGTACTAGAGGGCTTTGTTACTTCAGAATAAACAGTTATATGTTTGGGGTTGTGGCTGCAAGGTGGCTCGGTGGTTAGCATCGTTGCCTCCCAGCAAAAAGGTCACCGGTTCGCGTCCCGGTGAGGACACCGGGGATCTCTCTGTGTGGAGTTTGCATGTTCTCCCCGTGCAGCGTGGGTTCTCTCCGGGTTCTCCGGCTTCCTCCCGCAAGGTCCAATCAATGCTGAGGTTAATTGGTGATTCTAAATTGTCCGTAGGTGTGAATGTGAGTGTGCTTGGTTGTCTGTCTCTAAGTGCAGCCCTGTGATAGACTAGTGACCTGTCTAGGGTGTCCTCTGCCTTCAGCCTAAGTCAGATGGGATAGACTCCAGCCCCCCTGCGACCCTAGTAAGGATTAAGTGGTGTATAGATGATGGATGGATGGATGTTTGGGGTGCTTGCTGAAACAACTGATTTATGTTGAGGGGATAATGTTCCTCCTCCACCTGTCATAGTCACTTACATAATATACATAGATTACAGTATTTTAAGAATGTTGCTGTGTGAACAATAACGAATGCAAGATGTAGCAAAATGTGTTAAATGTTCTTAAAATGTGCATAAATTTTAGGTATTTAAGGACATTAAACATGCACAGTTGACTGCATGCATTTATTCCACCAAGCTTATGTGATATTTGCTATCAGTTTCTACTCTGGAAAGCATTACACTTACTGTAAAACACTTTTTTTTTAGTGTCCAGGTTTTTGATGTCTAATCCATGATCCATGTAATGCCCACATTGCATCATACAGAGTAGTGTTCATGTATACTACCTTCTGCTACCAATCCCACAGTGCAATGTGTCACATCTTATAGATGCAAAAATACACATTTATGCAGCACTCCATCATCGATGACTCAAAATGACTATGATGTGTCAGACACAATAATTCACCGCTCGTTTTCCATATATTGTGTCTCATTTAAAGAGAAATTTGAATGAGTAGATAGAATACAGGGCATGGTTTTGGACGAAGCCCTTGATTTTCCTGTCGATACAGCATTCGGGTGTTGAATGACTCGCCTTCATACTCCATTAAAAGTCATAAACTAAGTTGCTTTCAATGTGCAAACTAATTAGATTTCTGTTGGCCAGCTGTGTTCAGGGTTCCAGGAACATTCCTGTTTACATGCAGCTGTGTGCACCCTCCTTCAGGGTTTTACACCAGTATTGGACTTGTTCAACTGTGTAAACACAGCTTCCTGTTGTAATTCCTTCCCATACTTAAAGGAGTCAGGGTTATTGGGATATTTGTCCATATCCAAAACCTGTTTATATCCAAGTCTTTCATTGTTTGAGGAACCAATATTATCCTTTTTGGGTTTTCCCTTTTATTAAGTGTGCAATATAGTTGCTTTTTGTAAATGTAGACGGTCCGCAAGTTTACAAAGCCCAAAGTCCACATCAAAATGAATTATTCTCTCCCACAGCACAGTAGATACCAGAAATGACATTTCAAAACTGAACTAAATGTATCATGGTTTTTGGTTTTGTTCAAAGTTTAGTTCCTGTTTTAGTTTAAAACAATCCCTGCTCTTGCGTGTCTCTAGCTATTTTATTTCTTCACTTTGTCAGTTTTCCCTCCTTTTCATTGCCCTCATTTTTTTCACCTGTGTCTCGTTTCCCCAATTAGTTCTGTGTGTATAAGTTGTGTTGTCTTTCTGTCCTCTTTACCAGTTTGTCTGTTTTCCATCCATCCATCCATTATCTATATACCGCTTAATCCTCACGAGGGTCACAGGGGGGCTGGAGCCTATCCCAGCCGACTTAGGGTGACAGAGGGTGTGCCCAACTATCGAGGAATCACACTGCTCAGGCTTTCTGGGAAAGTTTACACTAAGGTGCTTGACGGGAGGCTCCAACTAATTGTCTAACCTCAGACTCATGAAAAGCAATACGACTTCCATCCTAGTCGTGGAACAGTGAGCCAG